>NC_012878.2:41107059-41204436 GCF_000003195.3 Sorghum bicolor
CCCCCCCCCCCCCCCGCGTGCGAGCCGCCTCTTCTCCCCATTTTCCCCTCTCTCCCCTCGGCTCTACTCCCAATCGCGTGTGCGCAGAAAACCGTCGCCGAAGTTCTTCGCCCGCCGCGTGAAGCTTCCTTCCAGAGCCGGTTTCGCTCCGATTTAGCGCCGTGGTGAGCTTCCTCTCCCTTCCCGCTCCCTCCCCATCCTGTTGCCGAGTGAATCGTGGCCCGGAGTCCCGGTTCCGCGAGCTCCGACGGGACGTTCATGGCGCCGCCGTGAACCTTCTCGGAAACTGCCTCCTCGACCGCGTTTTTGGGGTGGAATGGACTCGCATCGCTCTCCTCTTTCTCCCAGTTCAATCGGAATCGAAAACCGTGCACCGTAGCACCTCCTCCGCTCAACTCCGGCAAGCTTGAAGGGCCGGCCATGGTGGCCACCGTGTTCTGCCGGAGGTGGACTGTGCGCCGTCCCTTTCCTCTCTCTCTCCTTTTTTTATTTTTTTCTTTTAATCTGGTGCGTTCAAACTTGATCCAACGGCCAGAAACACTTGATACCCCTTCATATGATATTTTGTTAAAGAGCCCCCCAGGAATTCCATTTTCGCGCGCGCAGTCCTCGGCCAGAGGAATTTTCAGGATTTATTTCGTTTATTTAAATTCGTTTAGACTCTGTTTTATTTACAGAATTGCCACCGCATTGTTTTAGCTATAAAATCGTCGTTTGAACTCCGAATCGATCCAATCAAGTTGCGTTAGTTTTGTAATTTCGTAAGCTTCGTGTTGGTACCACTGTTGTTTAGGTTTACCACTGTTAGATTTCCTAGTTAATTACAAGTCCATAGATTGCTGTTGAAATTCCGTTAAAAGCGTAACTTTCGCGTCGTAAGTCCGTTTTTCGTGAATTTCGCGTTGACGTGATCGTAGCAGCACGTAGATGATTTTGGAAAACTTTTATTTAAGTTATTTACTGCTGGTGTACTGTTCTAACTTTAGGAATTGTTCTCTTGCATGTTTGTCTTGGTATGCGTGATGATTGTGATGTATTGATCGAGCCTAGACGGTGAGGAGTATTTCGGGAGTCCGGAGCTCTTTGGGGATCAGCAGGACCAGCAGGACCAGCAGGAGTACGTGAATCAAGGCAAGTATAGCATGGGCCTACCTTGTTGTCCTACTCATTTTTTTCAAGCATTTCACCCTGCATGTGTATAAAATTGCAAACTATAAGGACATCCTAGCTATTGATGACAATTACCTTGTTCACAAGGGTTTTTATTGCATATGGGTAGAAGTGCTAGTGCTCTAACTCCAATTATATATGATCTGAAATCAGTGATGGAACCATAGTTAATTGATTAAACATGATTATGATAAATGGAACATAGGGCTATGGTACAAATGACTGTTGGTCATGTTGTCCTAGACCCTCCGTAAGGACTTATCTGTCGACAAAAGCTGGGACTTACAGTGCAACCGGGAGAGTCACATGGCTCTGACTTTAGCTCAGTAATAGGACCTTTTCTAACTCGTTAGAGGTTACCCGAAAGGGCGCAAGAGGCGCTTGCCACTTTGGGTGTAGGGCTGCCCCTGTTTCTATGAGTATAGCCGCGATGGAAATGTGCCATAGGAAAGGGGGGTTTTCTACATCTGCCTGCCGAGGAAACCTCGCGGCCCTAACTGGTTAGAATAGGCCTATGGAAGGCTTCATAGTGTACCCTGCCCGCTCACCTTGGTAGTGTTTGGGGGTCGACGGATCCCGGGCATATGGGCAACACGACTCACGGTGAAAGTGCACAACCTCTGCAGAGTGTATAACTATTATAACAGCCGTGCTCACGGTCACGAGCGGCCCGAAAAACTCACAGAATAACTGGTTTCTGATGGCTTTATGGTACATGATGATGTATGATTATGCTTTAATGTGACTTAATGACTTACTATGGTTCTAATAACTGATCATATGGGATATTTGGGAGCTTAAGCATAAACTAAAATAATTAATGATAAAACACTGACCTACTAAAAAGCTGATGCAGTAAACCTAGTCTAGCCTGTTTGAGCCTCATAAATCCTCATGCTATGCTTGTGGAGTACGAGATGTACTCACGTTTGTATATTTCTTTTCTTTGGATAAAAATCCCGGATGGGTAACAGATGGTGGTAGCTATGAGGACTACCCGGAGGACTATTAGGCTTGTGCTTCACCAGTCGACCTTCCCTGTGTGAGGGCCATGAGATAGTTATCTTAGATTATCATATTTATATTTCCGCTATTATGCCAGACTTTGTGATGTATTAACTACGTTTGTTGTAAACACTGCGATGAAGGTATTTAATTTGTGACTTATGTGTGTGATTGATCTCTGGGCGCACATAAGTTTATACATTCAATTTCTTCCTTGAAATTGGGTGTGACATTAATGTATTCCAAAATGGCTTGTAAAGCGATAGATGTTGTCCTACAGAACATCTTTAAGGAATACAACTATATGAGTTCGACTGCTAGTCATAGTCTATGAGATCTGGGTGATCTCTAGATACTCATGAATGGGCTAGAAGTGTGACTTATATGCTTCAACCAGAGAGGATGCTCTTGTAGCCTAGTATCACTTATGAGTTTAGTGGAAACTTATTTTACACAGAACTTGCAATTCAAGGCATAGTCCATTGTTCAAGTTGTGATTAAGTGTAATCTTTATTCTAGGTGGAAGTTTAACTTAACAGTCTCCACCGAAACAACTGATATATGAAACGACATGGAGTTTTGAGAGCATTACTTATGTGCCCTAGAAATAGGTGAGGATTGTTAAATATTATATGGGTTTTGGCCTATATATTATTTGATGATAATTAATTCTAGAACCCGTAATAAATGTTATACTACAAACAGTTTAATCTTGGATTGGTATTTGACCTTTTGTTAACTTAACCTAAATAGACGGCTTGTAATAGCTCCTATAGAGAAGTTGAAGAAGGGAATGAGGGGCCACACGTGCACGCGCCGCCGCTGCTGAGCCGAGCATGCGTGTGTGCGTGCGGTGTCATGCCATGTCGAGCCAAGGCAAGCGTGGTGAGCGAGTGTGCGTGTTGTGACGAGACGAGACGTGCACACGCGTGTGCATACGTTTTGCGGATAGAATAGAAAAGGGAGGAAAAATGGGATCCAGATTCAAATCATTTCTGTTATCATATTGATAGTGATTGATCGGCTATTTCCTCTCTCGCCTATTTCTTTCCATCCCTGCAAACTCCTTCCCTTCCTAGAATCATTCCTTGTGAAGCAGCACTGAGTCTTCCCTATCTCGAACGTCTACGCGCATGGAGAGATCGGGAGAGCAGGTCTTCGGAATCCGACGCCTCGCATCGAGACACCTTCTCGGGTGTGCGGGTAATCAGGTTTTTGGGAAGCGTCTTCCACGACTGCTTGCCTTTGTCTCCTTCCTTGTATCGTCTCGTCTTCTTCCTGGTGGACGCTCGCAGGATCGTATCATCTTCTTTCTGGTGTACACTCATGGATTGGAATGTCTTCTTCGTGGTGGACATTCACGGTTTTTGGGGAGCGTCTTCCATGACTGCTCGCCTTCGTCTCCTTTCTCGGATCGTCTGGTCTTCTTCCTGGTGGACGTTTGCGGGATCATGTCGCCTTCTTCCTAGTGTACGCTCGTGGATCATAACGTCTTTTTCGTCGTGGACGTTCATGGGACTGCACTGCGAACCTCTTTCTGCATCAACTGTGGCCCACTACTTCAAGCAACACATTATATCGACTAGTTCGAATGGAGCCGTCGGTGGCTTTGGCACTGGTACCTCCTCTAGGTACATCTCTAATATGTTTTGTGTAATTTTTAGTATATCTACAATCATTATTTGCAATGTTTATCACTCGTTTGAGTAGCGATAAAATTGCACATGTGCACATATTTGCCACCACCTTGCTGATTATAATTTTATGGATTAAATTAAACATTAAATTGTGTAAATTTGTAACAACAGGGAATCTTGAATTTTTTTTTGATTTATTGGAGGAACTAAACAAGGCCTTAATTAATTATTTTTATCTATATTTAATACTTTATGCATGTGTCACAAAATTTGATATCACGGGGAATCTTGATTTTTTTTGGAGGAACTAAACAAGGCCTTAATTAGTTATTTTTTATCTATATTTAATGATTCATGCATGTGCCACAAAACTCGATGTGACGTGGAATCTTGAACTTTTTTTGATTTTTGTGAGGAACTAAACAAGGCCTTAACCTCTTGAAACTCCTCTATCTTAAGTTCTTTCATATCATTGACACATGTATAAATAAGTAGGAGAATACTCCGTACGTTGCTACATGAATGCGGTGGATTACATGGCATGATGATGTGGACAAACAAAATACTCATGTGTCTTGCTGATATGGATATTACAATTTTATGGCTAGTGGATTTTAGTTGTGTGAGATAGTGTATTGCTTAGTTGGACAACTTGTTTGTTGAGAGAAATATAACGACTTGCTGACATGGACACTTGGGCTAGTGGATTTTTAATTATATGTGATAGTGGGTTCCTTAGTTGGACAACTTGCATGTTGAGAGAAATATATAGTGGGGTTTAGTTGTATAGGAGTACTAGGAGGATATCCCACGCGTTGCTGCGGGAATGCGGATTAGTGGATTGGGTGGTACGGTGATGTGGACAAATAAAATACTTATATGTGTCTTGCTGATGTGGACATTACAATTGTATGGCTAGTGGATTTTAGTTGTGTGTGATAGTACATTGTTTTTAATTATGTGTGACAGTGGGATACTTAGTTGGACAACTTGTATGTTGAGAGAAATAGGTAGTGGGGTTAAGCTTTATAGGAGTATAAGATAAGATAAGATAAGATTATTATGATATATAGACACACACGCAAAAATATATTCTCGTGTTCTTGTCTTTTTATTGAATTATTTATATTCATCTAGTGAGCATGTTCTACCGTGGTCTAAAATCTTACATTTCATAAGTTTGGAGTTTTGTGGCTAAATTTAGTAGTGCAACTAATGAAAGTTGATTATTCTTTCTCTATCTGGTTATGAACATTTTATTGATTATTCTATATGTGTTTTCATTCTTTGCATTGCACATCTATTATTCTTCCATATGTATTAAATTGAAACTTAAATTTAAGTTATACCAAATCTTGTTGTATCCCTTTCTTGACATCACAAACTCGTATGTTGGCTTTTAACTTTTGGTCTTATTAGTTATTGCAGTTTTTTTATCCACGCGTTAAGTTCAAACTCTAGTTCTTTATTTTATCTTTTATTTATGATTTCCCCCCTTTTATATTAGAAAATAGATTCTAGATTCTACTCTTATCTACTACAATGGTATAAAAAGTTCTTTCAAACTCCACTAGGACACTTAAGATGTCAAATTTATTTTTATATCAAAGGATCATATGTGAACACATAGTGCTTAAACCAAATTACATAATTATTTATATATCATATGCTTATGTTAGTTGTATAATTTATCTGAAGTAACAACTAACAAAATTTATTGTTATAGAATATCAATATTATTTAATGTGAATTGTTAGTATTATTGGTATATTTGGCTTGAAAAAGAAAAACTTTTACACTATTAATAAACAACTAAATAAAGATTGTTTTTATCTTAATGCAATCTGTGCCACCATACATAGCATTTATGCTTAATTTTAATTAATTGTAGAAATGTGTAGTTTAGAAACATCTAGCACACTTTATGGTTATTGAATTATTTTTTTCCATAATACCTTATATTGGTATAATACTTAGATTTAATGGATATATTAGTCTATATTTTATAGTGACAAAGATGGATAATTTAAATACAAATTAAAGGGGCTACTTTATATCAGTTGTCATGATGCGGGTAGTTTAAAAGAAAATTTAGGAGTGACCTTGCGTTAGCTTTCGTAATGGTAAAGCTGGGCAATTTAAATGCAAATTTAGGGGGCTACTTTATTTCACCTTTCAAAATGACAAATAAGTTGGGTAATCTAGATGCAAATTTATTGGTTGGTACTTTATGTATTTTTGATGTGAGTATTTTTTTAATTAGAACATAATAGATGGTTGTAACACTCTGAAATTTGCTCCTTTCAAAATAGAGTTAAAATAATTTAATTTTGTATTCTTGTGCTCATGAAAATATAGAGAAAATAATATTTTTCATTAAATTAAAATTCATCATAGGGTTTAGCAACATTGTTGTGTATACATGCTGATGCATAAGATTTGATGTGATATTTACTTGTTGCTCTTTGTGTGTTGATAGTAAGAAAAGTATTTAAAATACATTTGGTAGATCGATCTTCCTTGACCAGTAAGTCTTTATCTTTTTATACAATCAAATTCCTTGTCTCTCAGATCAAGATTCTCTCAGAATCTTTTCTTTCAAACCTAAGTCACTCCTTTCAGTTTCTCATCCATCAAGAGACGACTACAAAAATTCTCGAGAATTTTTCCGGCCTTTTCTGTAAGCATAATCTAATTTTTAGATGCTCAAAATTATCTCATCATGAGCTCCAAATACTTTATTTGGGTTCTTCATGTTCCATAATATCTTTGATAGTTTTCTCCAAATTTTTGGAGCTCTGTGATATTCTTCACGGCTTAAACAATAATTCTGGACTTTTTTTGAATTATTTTATCTATATAATTACTTAATTTCGAAAATAATAAAATATCTCTTTTTAATGACTGACGTCTATATGAAATAATTCTTATAAATACTAAAAAAGCTAGACATTAGATAAGAAAAGAAAAATCTAGGGTTTTGTCTCTGTCCGACGCGCCGCCGCCTCAAAATCAAGCTGCGATTTCTTCCATGCCTCGACGACACGTAGGCCTTGTTTAGTTCCCCCTGAAAACCAAAAAGTTTTCAAGTTTCCCCGTCACATCGAAACTTGTGACACATGCATGAAACATTAAATATAGACGAAAATAAAAACTAATTATACAGTTTAGCTGTAAATCACGAGACGAATCTTTTGATCCTAGTTGGTCCATAATTGGATAATATTTGTCACAAACAAACGAAATGCTACAGTACCGAAATTTTTTCACTTTTTGGAACTAAACAAGGCCTAGTCTAAGACGGAGTTCTGCAGAGACTCGGAGACGTTACATCCTCAATCTACAAAAGCCGAGTTGTTTGCTGTTGCACTTCCTTGGCGGAAGAAATTCACGGAACGCTGCCCGGCTGCCGCTAAATCAAACCGAAGTTGTTGTCCTAGACGGTGAGGTCGTGATCTGTTGCTGTGCATGTGGATCCACCATCAGAACCTGCACCTGCGTTCGCGTCAGGAGAAATCAAAAATCAATATGCTCTTGTCGTGACCCTGTGCGTGGTGAGAAAATTTGCATCTCACACGCGAATAGAGGACTGAAGGAGCACACCCTCTGCTGCTATGCGTGGAGCAAATTTGTGAATTCCACTACGGTCAGAACATCTACCCTTCAAGTTTTATCTATAGTCTATTCTATCTATCGTCTGATATTTTCTTTATTTAGCTACAGCTTCAAAACTTAGTAGTTTCACTATCCTAGCTCCGATTTAGTTGATGTTAGTTTGGGGTCAGCATAATTTAATGATTAGAAGCGAACATACTAAATATTTCTGAATTTTATAACCTAAAATATACTAACGTTGATGTTTGTGTGCAACTGGTTTTCTAACTTAAAATCCATATAGATTTTATACTTTGGTGTTTTATATATAAATATTAATATGGTAAGTTACTAACATAATCTTATTTCTAAATAATAAATTGCTTAGTTCAAACATGTTTCATATACGAAATTCTAATTAGACTAAATACTCTCACATATTTATTTCTTTTGCAATTTGCAAAGATAAAGCTTAATAACTTATTTAGTAAATTAGGTGATAACATTTATAAAAAAATATATGATTAGCACCAACTCAGATTTCAAGTTTAAATATTTTTTATTTGATTTGAGTTAATGTTACTCACATTGTTTTTCTTAATTAATATAAATCAAGCTCAATAGTTGTTTCTTTTACGATATAAATTTTTCGGCAATTGTTCCTTTTACATCGTAGCTTCGACCTCGATGGTTCTTGTGTTTTTGTGACCGTAATCAAATTAGAGTGCTTTTCACGTCTTTGTGTTCGTAGCAATACGTAGATTAGTTTTTAAACCTTTTTATCGTTTAGTGTATTGTTCTAATCATAGCTTTGTTTGTTTTATGTATGTTTGGCTCCTGTTTGCTTGTGTGTTGCTATTCGATGATCGAGTGTAGGCAGTGAGCAATTCGTGCGTGATCAAGAGTGCTACAACAAACAAGATCAGTATCTGGACGACCAGCAGAACCAAAAGGGATTAGCAAGAGCAATTGGATTAAGGCAAGTATAGCATTTGGGTTTTTGTTCTGTGACCATGATCTTGTGGCTTGATTAATGTTTAAGCAACAAACAATAAAAATGACTTTTTGGCAACTTGATGATTTGTCTGTACGTGATCACCCAGGATAACAGTGCAACCATGAGGGCTATAATAGCTCTGGCTTTAGTTAAGCATGATTAACTTTTCTAACTCGTTAGCGGTTACCCGTGTGGCGCAATTGGGGAATAGCAGACCGTGGATTCCTGCGGGTGGATCACACGGACTGACTAATGAAACCAAGCTGCCCTAACTTGTTAGACAAACCTTTGAAAGACTTCATAGTGATCCTTGCTGATCTTCCTTGGTAGTGAGTTAAGAGGCTGATCACCTCGGGCGAAAGGGTAAATCATGACTCATGGGTAAAGATGTACAACCTCTACAGAGTGTTAAAAACTAGTATACTAGCCGTGCTCACGGTTAGGAGCGGCCTTGGGGACATCTACATTAAGGATGATGATTCTTGTGTGTTAAATATGCTCATTGTTTATTGTTTAATGCTCTACATTATTTATGTCACCTTGATCATGAGATTGTGGGATCTATACAATCTAGTTGCTATACTTGTGGAGTTCGACATGGACTCACTCTTGCTATTTCCCCAATACATCAGGAGAAGTGTTGGGCTTGTGATCAACCAGTCTGTTGGATCCTGTAGAGTGAAGTTAATACCCGAAGTTTGGAGTTGTCTATCCGCTATTTGCTATCAAAGGTTATCTCTTTTATACTAAGTACGTTATATATTTATACATTGTCTTTTGATATTACCCTTTATTTGTAGCTATATGTGAGATTTGACTTCTAAGACTCACATATGGGGCATATATGGTTTTATCCTTAAAATCGGGTATTACAATGGCTATTATTGACAATGATGATTAGAATCTACAAATTAACTAAAGGGAAAATCATTATATTTTTATGAAAGATTCTAAGATTTATCTTTTCTATGTGCATCTTGTGATGATTAATTTAGAGCCTCTGTTGGTGGCTTTCAATTAGTAATAGTTATCCTTTATATATGTTCAGTTGAAAATGCATTTCAAAATTTCAATACCATCTGTACAATGCCGTGCACTAACTGTATATGTCCACGCTATCCACGATTGGAATTTCTTTCTTTATGTGTAGGAATAAAGATTTCATTTTCAGAACTAGAGGAATAATCACACTATATGATATATATACTAGTTATTTTCTTTTGCTCTCCTGTTCGATCGTGATAACATTATTGGTCACAGACAACAGGAAAAATTAACTCTACATACATTATCCCCAATCTACACATGTATTGTACCCAAGCTATTGTAAGGTACTTGTATAACTTTCGCCACACAAACAGACTCATATTAAAAAAACATCACGAGTGGTTGAGGGCAAAAGAATAAAAAATCAAGTCAGTTATAGTTTGGTGCATGCACTGTACGCACACTGATGGAACCACAGATAGGACAAATCCTAATCATGATCACACACTAAGCATAATTTACAATTCAAAGGGGCAGAGAGATTTATAGAAAATATAGTGTTTGATTTATTGGAAATGTAGTGCTTGACAATCAGGGGCACTACTCATGTACTCTGCTTTTTTTTTGCAAGTAGGGCACTATACTCGGCCGGATTGACTGGACACCCGTCGGTCCTACTGTCATCACGACCAATTTATGTTCAAAAAGACAATGCATGTTTAATTTGTTTTTTTTTGTGACTCATGTTTAATTTGTTTAGTATTAGTCTCTTATAGAGGGTCCAGAATAAATTATTATTAATCAACCACTAATTTAAGATTTCCTTTAAAGGTAGGATAATGATAGCTACCTCGTACGGATTCATGTATCAAATGGGTTTACTTCCCCTGTTCTGGAATAAGTATGGTAATCATGTTAGTTTAACATTTTTAAGTTTAACTAAATTTATAACAAATATTAGCAACATTTTTAAGTTTAACTAGATTTATAACTGAATAAGTATGGTAATCATGTGGCTTCTTTCTTGTTTTGGTGCTCTTTTTACATATCACAGTCAGTTTTGACTATTTTCAATTTACTCAAGACTGTAAATCAACAAGAAAAACACTATGTGAAAAAGCGTTAAATTCACATCCTCTATACATATGCCATCACGTACACACATCTGCAGTAGCACTATTATAGACGAGTTATATTGACGGGCATCTATAGTTATTGGCCGGCGGAGGTCGTCGGTGAGGCGAGATCAACACGCGTTTGTAATAAAAAATTATTACAGACGTATGTGGTGTTTTTCGAGTCTGGGATAGCGAGGTCTGAGGCTACAGACGCGTCTCAGGTACATGTGTCGTTAATAACATCTCTTATTGCAGATGTCTGTTATCGTACAAATATTTGTTCACAACACGTATCTCGAGTAACATCTCTTATTGTAAACATGTATGCTTTTGTACTAGAATACTTGTAGTTGTACCAGACGTATGTTCTATATGCGTGTCTATAGTACCCACAGTAGTCACGACATGTAAATTGCAGTAGATGCGAGTTAGGCTATGCAGTAATTAATGTATGTGGTTAACAAATTATACGGTACAAGCAATTGGTGATCATTAATATCACTGCAGCCATTAACAAACCAGCAACAATATATTTTATATAATGCATAGATAAATACATTTGCAACAAAAGTACTTGGAGGACATTAGGTACTACATCAGAGAGTTTGCATCATAGAGATTTACTACTACTGCCCTATTACATCATCAACAAAAGTAAGTCATCACATTAGTTGATGTTTGCCCGCGGCGAAGGCGTGGCGCCTGTGGACATTTACTAACGTCGCTATAAAACAGCGTTATAAATGTTTGGTATTAGATTAACATGTCATTATCAACTAGCCACTTAATTATCACCAACATTCCTAAGCATGAACTAGGTTGTCATCCCTAATTATCTATGCTAAGAACAAATAAAGGTATTACATATCATCTCATGTGACTAGACAGAAATATAAATATAAATATAAACTGTGAATAATTCTGCAAGCGGACAGATAATTATACCATTATAGCATTTTACCTAGAATACTACCAGGTTGTCGATTTATATTTATACCACTGGTAAGGACTAAGATAAACACATTATCGATTATATTGATAGCAATTATATACATAAGATATTACCATGTCAAACACTCTAAACATAACAGGTAGTAGGTAGATGTCACAAGATAAATATAGATAAATAAAGATATAAGTATAATCAAGCATCATTATAAGATAAGCTTGAGAGCACTTTCTAGTCATAACTCTATCTAGCCAATAAATTAACTAAGGAATTAATATATGAAGTACTTCTATATCTATGTCAAAGAATAATTCTAACTAGTGCAATTACATCTAGCAATCATCGTTAATCTAGTCCTACATCATGATCACATGTAAAGGGCATCATCTAGGAAGGATGTGAAACAGAGTCATCACCCAACTTCGCGACCGTGCCTGCTTGCCTACATATGGAGGGTGGACTACAGAGAAATCAACGTAGCTGTCACCTACGTGAACTATCACATGACCTAGCAAATTAGGGTGCACCCGCAGATAAATAGAATATCTAGACACCATGACTACATATTGTTCATCATCTACCCAACTCTCAATCGGATAAACGCTATACGAGCAATTACGTAAATTCAATAAGATCAAGCCAACTAAACTAGATATATAATCAAAGTAGACAATGACTATTGCAATTAAGAACATATGATCTATTAAGAATAAAGTCTCCCTAAACATAATAATAAATACAGTAAGAGAGAAAGAACTAGAACTATACCAAACTCTGTGCTTTAGACAGATGCCAAGGGCTCAGATCCCGCTGATGAACTAGAACTCCTCTACTTCTAAATCTAACTAGACTCTAGAACTCTAAACTAGAAGGCTCTTGATAAACTTGAAGGCTCTTGATGGCTTGAGTCCTTGATGAATGGTTGAATGAATGAATTGGTATGCTCCAGGGGGTCTGCCCTTCTATTTATAGCCTGGTGGGATGAACGTGCGCTGTAGGATCAAACCAACTTAGGCAACAGCCGAGATGACTCTTAGGAGACGGTGGAAGAAGACTCCAGATGGTAGGAGCAAACCCTAGAGGGGGGTGTCGCCCGGTGCCTTGGTGGGGCTGGCCGGCCCCACCTGGCAGCTGTCGGTGCTCCGCTTCTTCGTGAGTATTCCAGAAGCTTCCCACATCTCGATGCTGATTGATTTCATCGTGATTAAGTTTCATGGTAATTATGCACTTAAATCCTTCCTTTATGCTTTTATGGAAAATGTCCTTGGAATATATAGAATATGCAAAACTTATGGAAATTGTCAGATAAAGCCCTAGCCTAGCATGTATTTAATGTTTCCTTTTGTGTTTACAGTTCTAATAAAAGTTGACGTTATCCATCGTCAACGACGCCCCCAAGCTTACCCATTGCTAGTCTCTTTGCAAACAAACTAAGTTGCTATGATGTTTTTATTCTTTCCAAGTACACATGCTTCCAAACACAGATTATCCTCCAGATTAGATAGTAACTGCTCTAATCCTTCAAACTTACCCATTTTACCTTTAACCATGGGCTTTACAGCTCTTGCATGAGTCTTGAGTAGTCGGAAGATAAAACAATTTAGTCAAGCACTATGTCTCGAGTTCTTCACAGTACCAATATTCTAGAGTTTTTATAAATTTTTAGAACAAAACTCAGAGCTTAATTGTATGACACCCTTAAGTCTCTCAATATATGTGGTATTTATGGATCTCTCTTTGTAATACCCGATTTTAAGGACAAAACCAGATATACACTATATATGAGTTTCAGAAGTCAATTCTCATATATAGCTACAAATAAGGGGTAATATCAAAAGACAATGCATAAATATATAACGTACTTAGTATAAAAGAGATAACCTTTGATAACAAACAGCGGATAGACAACTCCAAACTTCGGGTTTTAACTTCTCTCTACAGGATCCAACTGACTGGTTGATCACAAGCCTAACACATCTCCTGAAGTGTGGGGGAAATAGCAAGAGTGAGTCCATGTCGAACTCCACAAGTATAGCAGCTAGATTGTATAGCTCTCACAATCTCATGATCAATGTGACATAAATAATTGTAAAGCATTAAATAATAAATAATGAGCATATTTAACACATAGGAATCATTATCGTCGCAGCAAGAATCCCCAAGGCCGCTCCTGACCGTGAGCTCGGCTAGTATACTAGTTTTTCACCCTCTGCAGAGGTTGCACATCTTTACCCATGAGTCATGATTTACCCTTTCGCCCGAGGTAGCTAGTCTCTTAACCCCCTTCCTAGGGAGGTCGGCAGGGATCACTATGAAGTCTTTCAAAGGTTCGTCTAACAAGTTAGGGCCGCTTGGTTTCATTAGTCAGTCCGTGTGATTCACCCGCAGGAATCCACGGTCTGCTATTCCCCAACTGCGCCACAACGGGTAACCGCTAACGAGCTAGAAAAGTTACTCATACTTAACTAAAGCCAGAGCCATTATAGCCCTCATGGTTGCACTGTTGTCCCGGTTATCACTTACAGATAAATCATTAAGTGGCTAAAAAGTCATTTTTATCATTTATTACTTAACATTAATCTAGTCACAGGATCATGGTCACAGAAATAAAATCCAAATGCTATACTTGCCTTAATCCAAATGCTCTTGCTAATCCTTTTGGTTCTGCTGGTCTCACTTGTTGCCAAAGCTTTGATCTTTGATAACCGAAACTGCTCTCCGTCTAAACTCGATCATCGATCACACAAACAATCGGAGAAAACATACACGAGCAAACAAAGCTACAATTAGAACAGTACACCAATCATATGAAAACAGTATGAAAAGTTTATAAAAAGATTCTACGTATCGCTACGATCTCACAGACGTAAAGATCACGAAAATCGGAGCTAAAACGGAGGAGATATGAATTTTCTAAGATTTTATATAGAAAAACAATTAATTAAATAGTACCACGAATTTAAAAAGTTTCAAAACAGTGAGATAATATTTTTAACATGTAAACCTCGTAAATACGAACCTAACGCAATTTGAATGGACCAAATCGGATTTAACATGAACATTTTATGGCTAAAACAGTTTCAGTGGCAAACTTGTAATTATTGAAAACGTACTTTGAATCAACCCGAGGTGGATTACGCTTTCAAAGTCAGATTGCGTATTTTCTAAAACACGTTATGGAGCGCGGGTTCTAAAACAGAAAAAGGCAGGGTCTCTTTAGAAACTTTTACCCCGAAGGGGTATCTTCTATTGTGGACCCTTGATCTCGATCTGGACGGTGGAGATCGGTTGGGGGGGTTTAGTCGCCGGAATAGTGCTCCGGCCGGCGGTCCTCCATGGCCGGTGGCGAATTTCTCGCCGGGGCTCGTGAACTACGCGCTGAGGTCCACTAAAAATGGAACCGAAGGCATGGGAACGAAGCGGGGACTCAAGCGAACTCACCTAGGGTGCTATCAGAGCTCGAGGAGATCTCGGGGGAGGCGCGCGACGCAAAACTGCGGACGCCGAGTCCTCCTGCAGGTTCGGCGTTGATTAGGGGTGGATAGGGGCCAAAAGAGAGCGAAAGAAGTAGTGTGGTAACTTCGTTACCTAGTTGCGAGGCTCGGCAAAGGGTTTTCATGAACCGAAGAGCAACGAGGATTTGCACCGGCGACGGCGGCTCTTCTCTGCGCCTGGAGAGATCCAAATCAGGGATTTCAGGTGGCTAAGCGGCTTGGGGTGCTGCACAGATGGCAAAAGGGAGTCGTGGCAGAGGGCACGAAGCTTTATAGCGACCTAGGGCGTATATTGGCAAAGAATCCCGGGAAACCTGGGATTGGGCACCGGGTTCGTGTCCTGCTCGGCCACGGCTCACGGTAGAAGAAAGGTAGGGAGGAGGAAGACACTGCCGCGTGGGGCCTAGTCGTCAGCGAGAGAGAGAGAGCGGGTCCCAGCTGACAACGAAACAGAGGAAAGGAGGGGGGCGCGCCACTCGGGCCGAACGAGCTGGGCCGGGGTCCGAACAGAGGGAGGGTTTTGGTTTGTTTTTTTTTTCTTTTTCTTTTATTCCAAAGCCATTTGAAACTCATTTAAAAATCCTTTTAAATTATTTTGAATTTTGAGTAAAAAAAAAAAAACACTCAGCACAATAAATAAAAATGCAGAAGCATGAGTGCACAAAATGTTGCTACACCCTATGATAAATTTTATTTTGATGAAGATTATTATTTCCATTGTTTCATGAGCACAAAAATTCAAAATTAAATTATTTTAGCTCTATTTTCCACAAAACAATTTTCAGGGTGTTACAAATCTACCCCCCTTAAAATGAATCTCGTCCTCGAGATTCGAAAGAGACACAGATTCCTCTGAGAGAACACAGGATAAAGATCTTGATAACTATTTTAACTTCACAACTTGTATTCCAGTGTAAACACTTATGTCTTGGGATCACAACTTGTGAACAAAACTTCCATAAGATATCTATTATTCGTAATTGCTCACTGTCCATCTTGACTACCAACTTTTCAACTTATACAACTCGAAGACATGATACCTCGGCATGGATATGCCTCCTCAGGTAGGAGTGGACCACCTTGATACTCAATTCTTTTCCCTGATGGTGCAGTTAAGAAAATTTTCCACTGGGTAGCATAGATCACTGCTTTGTGTGCACATAGCCATCCATTGCCAAGAACCAAAGGAATATTGAGTGACTCTAGCACAATGAGGTTTACAGTGAAGTTTTCCTTCTTTATGACAAGATTGATATTTGAGCAAACCTGATCTGCCTGTATTTCTCCCATTGGGGTTTGAACTAACAAAGGCTTTCTCGTCGGACACTTCACCCGTTCGATTGTCTTTACCAAGTCAGTGGATATGAAAGAATGCGAAGCACTTCGGTCAAACAGAGCAAAAACTAGTACTGAGTCCACTTGAATATAGCCTCCCACCACTTTGGTGGCTCCTTGAATGTTATGCATATCCACATTGTTCAGTCTTCCATTGATATAATTTCGCTGTACTTTATTTCCGAGAGCAGGCTTCTTACGAGCTTTCCTTTTACGCTTCCGTCGTTGTGGATTTTGATTTGATTCATTGTCAACTTGCTCCTCAATATTATTTTGATAACACTCAGCTTTGTCATACTCATAGCATCTTTCTTCAAAGGCAAGATGATCATAATCTTCCCACCTATCCATGAGAGGTGTCATATTGTGCTCCGGATTCATGGGACACTACACTCCCTGTCATCAAGTGACCAACGTCAGTAACACGGCAAGGATAGATGATCATAACCATAGAATATCTTAGAAGACAATTATCACTCCAAGCTAGTATTAAAATGCATCATCGTGATATCAAGGTACTACCCCCCTTAAAATTAGATTGATTGGGGACACTAGGGACTAGTTCTCCTATCCTTTTTGGACGCCACACATCATAGTCTTTTACATTCGTGGTACCGAGTCTCTTGTTCCAAGATTATCCAATTCTTCTCCATGTAACCCCTTTATTTAGGCTACCCCCCTTAATAAAGGTCATCTAGGGGACACAAGAAAAGTAGCTAGCATGTTTTCCAGACAAGTTAACTAACATTGAGAACTTATGACATCCCAAAGAGCTTCTGTGCAAGAGAACAAACATGTATCCTGAAATTTTCCCGCGATATGAAAAACACCAGCATAGAAAAACAGGTATAACTCCCATTCTGTTAATCCAATAGAGTTGTAGCTTATACCGTTAGAAAGATTATGAAATTCCCTACAACTTTCCTGTAGAAGACGTCCTTAGGTTCTGTATTTAGGCTCAGGTAAAACAGCCAAACATAATATCCTTCCTGATAATATCTCAGCAAGGATGCAGTAAATTCCAGAAATTATACCTCGAGCTACTTAACTCATATGGAGATGATCCTTACATTGTTGAAAAGCTTATGAAATCCTTTACAACTTTCGTATACAACTTTTCCCCAGATTCTGTCTTTAAGCTTGGCTGAGAATAGGAATTGCCAGATCTATCCAGATTTTGAAACAGAACAGAAACATCCAATTGTAAATATCATATCTCAGGTTCTACTTATCCAAATAAGTTCCAGCTTATACCGTTGGAAAGAATAGAAAATTTTCTACAACTTTTCTATAGAATACTCTTCCAAATTCTATAGTTATATATGTCTAAAATAGTAAGCAACCGGAACTGGTCCAGGTTCTTGACAGCATAGTTGTATCCTGTTGTGATTTTTGTAACTTCCAAACCATAACAGCCATGAGGGTGATTCTTGTGGTCAGAGAAAGATCTTGGAGTCTAGTTGTTTCCAGAAAAGTTTAGTAAACTTTGCACGACCAGATCTTGATATACACTATGATTATTGCAGACTGCTCCAGAAATCAGCAAAAGACAGAAACAGGATATAACCAAACCCAACTACTTATGTCATTACTCCGTATGCCTTAGTTCTATAAACTAAATGAAATTGTGAAGAACTTCACAAAATCATTACACTCATTACAAAGATCCAAATCAAACATAAACATAATAACAAGCAATTAAGCATTAAAGGTTCACAAGGCACACAAACTCAACTTTCGCTACTAGCGTTTTTATTACACCAGGGGACACGGACACCTATATCTTAGACTTAGTGTGGTTATCTTCACGATGCATCTGTTGCTTCTTTTGTGGACAAGAGCTTATATAATGTCCTTCTTGTTGGCAGTGATAACACCTTCTCTTAGCTGGTTCCTCTGTGATGTTATTTTCCACTGAAGTGTTGTTCGGTGTGTTATCAACTTGCATACTCTGATGGTTTATCTTTGTCTGGTTAGATTTCTTTCTACATTGCTTGATCCTCCGAGGTTGAAACTCTCTATAAGTAATTGTCCACCCATCTATGCATACCTCATGAGCAGTGGAATTAGCTTGGGGAATTTGTTCATCTCCAAGGTTTGAGTTTTCCTGACGAGAATTTGAAGCTACATGTGACATCTTGGGATTTGGGTGTTGATCACTTCCCAATCTCGGCTCTAGTGCTTTTGCCTTCCTCTTCTTATCCTCATTAGTCGCACAGGTTGGTTTTGTCTTAACTTCCTTCTTAGATGACATATTCCGAAGACAAGGAAGACCATAATGCTCACAACAGTGGCATTGATCCTGATATCCTGATGTATTACTCCCAACGCTTCCATGATTTCTCATATTTTTCCAAGCTTCTGCTACTTGTCTCCTCACGGGTCCTGAGATACGTTGTTGAGCGTTCTTATTCTGAGTTATTCCTTCCACTACTTGTGTTTGCATGGCTAGAAGCTTCTCCATGTCGAATGCTTTTACGGTTGGAAAATCTGGGTGCTTTCGTTCCTTCTTGTCAAAGGTCTCCTCGTTATGATCCATCTAAAGAGACAAAGAGAGAGAGAGGATTTAGAATAGAGACAAGATTTTATAAAAGAACTAGGCAAGAGGTAAGCATAACTTTTAGCAACTATCAAGGTCAAGGCGAAAAGCAAGAAGTAAGCAAAGATAGAAGCATGCCAAAACGTCCAGTTTTAACTAGGCTTGCGTCCTACAGTCAGCATTGCTTTGATACCACTTTGTAATACCCGATTTTAAGGACAAAACCAGATATACACTATATATGAGTTTTAGAAGTCAATTCTCATATATAGCTACAAATAAGGGGTAATATCAAAAGACAATGCATAAATATATAACGTACTTAGTATAAAAGAGATAACCTTTATTAGCAAACAGCGGATAGACAACTCCAAACTTCGGGTTTTAACTTCTCTCTACAGGATCCAACTGACTGGTTGATCACAAGCCTAACACATCTCCTGAAGTGTGGGGGAAATAGCAAGAGTGAGTCCATGTCGAACTCCACAAGTATAGCAACTAGATTGTATAGCTCTCACAATCTCATGATCAATGTGACATAAATAATGTAAAGCATTAAATAATAAATAATGAGCATATTTAACACATAGGAATCATTATCGTCGCAGCAAGAATCCCCAAGGCCGCTCCTGACCGTGAGCTCGGCTAGTATACTAGTTTTTAACCCTCTGCAGAGGTTGCACATCTTTACCCATGAGTCATGATTTACCCTTTCGCCCGAGGTAGCTAGTCTCTTAACCCCCTTCCTAGGGAGGTCGGCAGGGATCACTATGAAGTCTTTCAAAGGTTCGTCTAACAAGTTAGGGCCGCTTGGTTTCATTAGTCAGTCCGTGTGATTCACCCGCAGGAATCCACGGTCTGCTATTCCCCAATTGCGCCACAACGGGTAACCGCTAACGAGCTAGAAAAGTTACTCATACTTAACTAAAGCCAGAGCCATTATAGCCCTCATGGTTGCACTGTTGTCCCGGTTATCACTTACAGATAAATCATCAAGTGGCTAAAGAGTCATTTTTATCATTTATTACTTAACATTAATCTAGTCACAGGATCATGGTCATAGAAATAAAATCCAAATGCTATACTTGCCTTAATCCAAATGCTCTTGCTAATCCTTTTGGTTTTGCTGGTCTCACTTGTTGCCAAAGCTTTGATCTTTGATAACCGAAACTGCTCTCCGTCTAAACTCGATCATCATCACACAAACAATCGGAGAAAACATACACGAGCAAACAAAGCTACAATTAGAACAGTACACCAATCATATGAAAACAGTATGAAAAGTTTATAAAAAGATTCTACGTATCGCTACGATCTCACAGACGTAAAGATCACGAAAATCGGAGCTAAAACGGAGGAGATATGAATTTTCTAAGATTTTATATAGAAAAACAATTAATTAAATAGTACCACGAATTTAAAAAGTTTCAAAACAGTGAGATAATATTTTTAACATGTAAACCTCGTAAATACGAACCTAACGCAATTTGAATGGACCAAATCGGATTTAACATGAACATTTTATGGCTAAAACAGTTTCAGTGGCAAACTTGTAATTATTGAAAACGTACTTTGAATCAACCCGAGGTGGATTACGCTTTCAAAGTCAGATTGCGTATTTTCTAAAACACGTTATGGAGCGCGGGTTCTAAAACAGAAAAAGGCAGGGTCTCTTTAGAAACTTTTACCCCGAAGGGGTATCTTCTATTGTGGACCCTTGATCTCGATCTGGACGGTGGAGATCGGTTGGGGGGGTTTAGTCGCCGGAATAGTGCTCCGGCCGGCGGTCCTCCATGGCCGGTGGCGAATTTCTCGCCGGGGCTCGTGAACTACGCGCTGAGGTCCACTAAAAATGGAACCGAAGGCATGGGAACGAAGCGGGGACTCAAGCGAACTCACCTAGGGTGCTATCAGAGCTCGAGGAGATCTCGGGGGAGGCGCGCGACGCAAAACTGCGGACGCCGAGTCCTCCTGCAGGTTCGGCGTTGATTAGGGGTGGATAGGGGCCAAAAGAGAGCGAAAGAAGTAGTGTGGTAACTTCGTTACCTAGTTGCGAGGCTCGGCAAAGGGTTTTCATGAACCGAAGAGCAACGAGGATTTGCACCGGCGACGGCGGCTCTTCTCTGCGCCTGGAGAGATCCAAATCAGGGATTTCAGGTGGCTAAGCGGCTTGGGGTGCTGCACAGATGGCAAAAGGGAGTCGTGGCAGAGGGCACGAAGCTTTATAGCGACCTAGGGCGTATATTGGCAAAGAATCCCGGGAAACCTGGGATTGGGCACCGGGTTCGTGTCCTGCTCGGCCACGGCTCACGGTAGAAGAAAGGTAGGGAGGAGGAAGACACTGCCGCGTGGGGCCTAGTCGTCAGCGAGAGAGAGAGAGCGGGTCCCAGCTGACAACGAAACAGAGGAAAGGAGGGGGGCGCGCCACTCGGGCCGAACGAGCTGGGCCGGGGTCCGAACAGAGGGAGGGTTTTGGTTTGTTTTTTTTTCTTTTTCTTTTATTCCAAAGCCATTTGAAACTCATTTAAAAATCCTTTTAAATTATTTTGAATTTTGAGTAAAAAAAAAAACACTCAGCACAATAAATAAAAATGCAGAAGCATGAGTGCACAAAATGTTGCTACACCCTATGATAAATTTTATTTTGATGAAGATTATTATTTCCATTGTTTCATGAGCACAAAAATTCAAAATTAAATTATTTTAGCTCTATTTTCCACAAAACAATTTTTAGGGTGTTACACTCTTAAGGCATTATTGATGTTATGCCTCCTTATAGATAAGGATGTATGTATATAGTGGAGCTCATAGCAGTGGCAATAACAAGGATAAGCATACATGCAAAACATATATTGTAAAGTCAAACAATGGATCCATAGAGAATCAAGGCATACAATCAAACCATGATGTGCATGTGTATGGAATATGGAGGATAGATATATATGTGGTATTTGTGGCTAAACCTAATTCTACTTCTTTTTCTTTGAATATAACTTTTCTACTTCTTCTGTCTAAAGATAATTTTTTTCCTAATTCTACTTTTGCTCTTTGAAGATAACTCTCTCTCCTTGAAACTTAGAACTTCTCACGGGAAAACATGGTCTATCTCTTTTCTCTTCTCTCTTTTTTGAACATAGCCTCATGCCTCCTTTGAATACAATAAATGATTAGAGAGATAACAATAAGAACTTAGAGCATTATAACAGGGGTTTATCCTAGGGTATATTTTTGGTGTTTACTCCTAGTGTAGGAGAAAAACATTTCTGTGATGAACATGGATGAAAATGGTTGCAATTACTCCCAGTGTAGGAATAATGCATATATAATCTAGAGTGTGTACGTGATCTTGGTTTTAAAAGCATGACAAGACTTTATTAAGGTATAGAACAAAGGTTGACTGAACTCAATGCAAGCAAGCAGCATAAATGTGCAAAGGTTTCCTATCTCTAAAGATATCATCTCTGGCTTTGGTAGGAATTTACACTTTGTCATACAAGAGCTCATCATGTAAAATTTTAAATTTTTTCAAAATAAATCTCTAGAACTTAGTAAGGCTAGGAATAAGATAAATAGCAGCTCAGCCTTCATTAATCATATCAAGCAACTACTTAGACTTAGCTCAAGATTATGCCACCACAAGTTACAGGTTCAGAGCAAATTCTCAAATTAAAACAGCGGTGTCCGAAACTTGAGAAAATCTAAGGTTGTCAACTAGGCATTTGAAAATATTAACAACAGAGTAACTATTCATCATCTCTATGACAAAATGTTAATGTTCATCAAGTTTTAAATTCACTGTAGTCTAGATGATTCTAAACACTCTAATATATAGCTAAGTATTTGTTTGGTTTAAAAAAGTTATACATCTTTTTATTCTTTTTACTTTAACGAACTCACAAAAGACTCTATGACTTGTGGACCTTCATGTGCCCACATATTTTTGGCATTTTTAGATTTTTCCTATGATACTATAGTGAACCTTCATGTTTTGATATTTTTAGGACTATATAAGACACAGACTCAATAATCGCTTAGGTATAGTTACCTAATAACTAGGGGATGATCCTCCCCCAAGCTAAATGTTTGCAATACTTGGTGTTGATGATCTTCAGAGTAAGCTAACCAGCAGTGGTCCTGGTGGGTGCCACTGATAGACTATCTCCTTGTTATTCCTGCATAATTATACTCCAACAAGGGAAACCAAAACTCGAGGCTTGAATTTTAATAAGGGGTTAGCAGTTAGCCAAAAAGTAACTGATTATTCTTATGAGCTAATTTTTTAATTTGACTGATTTTAGCAGAATTTCACGTTTCTCTCTTTTTTGAATTTTTTGATTTTATAATGAAGGAAATAAATATGAATGCTATTGTTTTTATTTATTTTTATGCCATCACAGTAAATATTCCTTCAAGGTTACCTAAGTTTATTCACATGGGGCTTTCATATTTATGATACAATAAATAAAGCAGTAAATATTTTCATTGTTTTATATTTAATGTGCAATGAAATAAATGTACTACTAAAGTGTTGAAACAAAACTACTAATATATGATAACTTAATTAGATAACTACCATTCTAACCTTATGGCTAGGGTACAAAATTTAATGTCTACGGATAGAACTTAGATAAAGGAGAATACTTACTTAGTAGGTTCATTGTCTAATATTACCTTAGTAAATTTCCCCTCTTGCGGTGATGTAGTAGGTGCTTCTTCTTTCTCCTTCCATCTCATTTTTGTCTCTTCTGCTTCTCTCGTTTCTAACTCTAGCTCTTCAGCTTTATTTTTTTTCTTCGATTATTCTAGTTTTCCTTGGATCTCTTCCTTTTGTGCTTTGGTGATCTGGTCCATCCTTTTAGCTTCCTCTTCCCACTCACACCATCGTGGTGCTTGTACGGTCTCCTCTTGCTGGACAGCCTGACAGCATGCTTGGCGTCTTCTCCTATTGCGTTGCTTCTTGATATGCTCATGGTTAAAAAGTGTTATAAATTGACAACATACCTTTTTAGTGGGTAGGTTAAAGTGGATCTGTCCAGAACCGATGTAGATAACAGTGTTGGCAGTGTAGAGAAATGGTCTTCCCACAAGGATAGGGGATTCATCATCTCTGTGTTTGTCAAGAACTAGAAAATCTACAGGTATATATTTATCTTGTATTCTTATCATGCCGTCCTTAACCATGCCTTTAGGAAAACTTAGTGATTGGTCTACCATCGGTAACTGAATATATGTTGGGTATAAAGGTAAATTATCAAATAAATCATCATATATCTTTTTAGACATTATGTTACAGCCTGATCTAGTGTCACAGACTGTGTCGGCGAAAGTGATGTCTCTGATTGTGCATTCAATGATTGGTACACTTGGATCACATCTCTTTGTTGGAAATGGTTGGGGTAGCATATGATCATTTTCTGTATTGATAGCATCGATTAGTTGAGCGGTTTCTTCGGTACTTGCTGGGGTTCATTCTTCCTCCATCTTCTTTTGTTCTTCTTTTTGGGTACTACTAGCTTTGATTGCTCTCCTTGTTGATGGAATTGCTTTGGGGATGCAGGAGTCTTCAGGGTGCGGTTCTTGAACGAGAATTTTTCTTTCTTGTACTTGATGGATAGGACAATCTTGGCATGTTCTGCATAGATGATGACTTTGCTTGTGCATAGGAATGGTCTGCCCAAAATGATGGGTGCCTTCTCATCTACTGCTGTTTCCATGATCATAAAGTCAACTAGGACATATGACTGTCCCACTCTAATGATAGCTTTTTCTAGTACTCCCTTAGGGTAGCAAATGGACTGATCTGCAAGCTGCAAATGCATATTTGTGTATAACAAGGGATCACCTAATATTTTCTCATAAATTACCTTGGGCATAATTGTAACACCTGATTTTAAGGACAAAACCAGATATGCACCATATGTGAGTCTTAGAAGCCAAATCTCACATATAGCTACAAATAAGGGGTAATATCAAAGGACAACACATAAAATATATAATGTACACAATAAATCAGAAATAACCTTAGGTAGCAAACAACGGAAGATAACTCCAAACTTCGGGTATTAACTTCACTCTACAGGATCAAAAATGAATGGTTGATCACAAGCCCAAAACTTCTCCTAAGGTGTGGGGAAATAGCAAGAATGAGTCCAAAACGAACTCCACAAGTATAGCAACCAGATTGTATAGATCCCACAATCTCATGATCAATGTGACATAAATAATATAGAGCATTAAACAATAAACATGAGCATATTTACACAACAAGAATCATCGCCCTTAATGTAAGATTCCCCAAGGCCGCTCTTGATCGTGAGCATGGCTAGTATACCAGTTTATTAAACACTCTGCAGAGGTTGTACATCTTTACCCATGAGTCATGATTTACCCTTTCGCCCGCGGTAGCTAACCTCTTAACCCCCTTCCTAAGGAGGTCAGCAGGGATCACTATGAAGTCTTTCAGAGGTTCGTCTAATAAGTTAGGTCCGCTTGGTTTCATTAGTCAGTGTGTGTGATTCTACCACGCAGGGAATCCACGGTCTGCTATCCCCCATTTGCGCCACGCGGGTAACCTCTAACAAGCTAGAAAAGTTACTCATACTTGACTAAAGCTAGATCCATTGTTGCCCTCATGGTTACACTTTTATCCCGGTTATCACTTACGAATAAATCCTCAAGTTGCTAAAAAGTTATTATTATTGTTTGTTGCTTTACATTAATCTAGTCACAAGATCATGGTCATAGAATTAAAACCCAAATTCTATACTTTCCTTGGTCCAATTGCTCCTACTGGTCCTGCTGGTCTTACTTGTTTCCAAGGCTCTGATCTTGATCACTGAAGTAATACCCACCAACTAAACTCGGTCACCAATTATCAACACACAAGCAATCGAGGCCACACATACACAAAGTAAACAAAGCTACAATTAGAATAGTACATCAACAATATAAAATCAGTAAGAAAAGTTTATAAAATGATTCTACGCATTGCTACGATCGCACAGACATAAATATCACGAAAACCGGAGCTAGAACGACGAAGATATAAATTTTCTAAGATTTTCTTTAGAAAAGTAATTAATTAAATAGGGTCACAAAATTAAAAAGTTTCAAACTGATGAAATAAAGTTACTAACATGTAGATCTTGTGATTACGAATCTAACGCAATTTGAACGGGTCAAATCAGAGTTAAAATAAATATTTTATGAGCTAAACAAACTTAGTGGCATTTTTATAAATACTAGAAAACGTATTTTGAAATAACCTGAGACAGTTTACATTTCAAAATGACAAAACATATTTTCTAAAGACATAAAGGACTGCAGGTTTGAATCCCAGAATTGCTAGGGACTCTTTAGCAATTTCACCCGCGAAGGGGTACGGGACTCTCCTGGCCATCAGATTCGGAAACGGTGGCCCAGAATAGATGGAAGGGGACAGAGGGACCCCGGTGGCCTGAGTTGAGGGAGGGGGCGGCAGCGGCCATTGCCGGTGGCGTGGAGGTCGCCGGAGTTAAGCGTTAGGGCGCTACCATGCACGGTTCTCGAAGCCGAGCACACAGGGAGAGAGAGGAAAGCGAGGTGAATCCATCCCGAGGGTTTTTGTGGCCAGAGGGGTGGCCAACGCGGCGGTTCGCAGTGGCGCCATGGCCGGTGCTGCCGGAGCTCGCGGGAAAGACTCTAGGGACCATGTTTTCACACAGGAGAAAGCCAGAGATTGAGAGGGGAAGGAGGCGCGCTCACCACGGCGAAAATCGGAGGCAGAGACGGCTCGGTTCGATGGGTAGAGGTTCAATGGATCTCGGTGACTCTTGTGGCAGTTGCTACGTGGTCTCAAGCGAGGGCAAAGGCAGGGAGGTAGCGAAATGGAGAGAGGGATGGCGGCTCTGGCTCGGGTGCTCCACAAATGAGGCCAAGGCATGGGGAAATGTGTGGGAAAGAGGTGGCAGCGGGGTGCGCGGTTGGGGTTTGTGCACTGCGAAGGGGAGGGAGGCGGTTGCTGGAGGAAGGGGAAGGCCTGACGGGTGGGCCCCGCCTGTCAGCCACTGAAGAGAGAGGATGGAGGAAAGAAGGGGGCAGCCGGATGGGCCTTGGCCCAAGAGGAGGAAGGAGTGGCGCGCGGCCTGGGGAAGAAAGATGGCCAGGCCTGGCCGAATTCTAGGTAGAGCGGATCTCCTCTTTTTTTAATTATTTTTCAAACCCATTTTTAAATGTATTTGCAAATTGAATTTTAAATCAAATATCTTTTGTGTAAATTCACACATCACATAAATAGAATGCTGCTGCATGTATGCATCAAAATATGTTTCTAACCTTATATTAAATTTTAACTTCCCAAAAATTATTATTTTCCTATATTTTAATGCTCACAAAATTGACTTCATAAATCAATTTTCAACTATTTTAAAGAAGGGAATTTTTAGGGTGTTACAATAATGTTGATGCTTGCGCCAAAATCGCAGATAGTCTGTGGAAAGTTATGACATCCTATAGCGATAGGAATGAAAGGCCTTCCAGGATCTCTCATCTTCTTTGGTAGAGAGTGGTCAATCCATTGTACATATGCAGGCTCAATATGATATTCGATTGCATTGTGAATATCAATAAGGTTAATGGTTTCTAAATCTTCCGGCTGGCCTAGAATCTTGTCTTTGTCAAACAGAGGGACAGCAGCAGCTAAATGAGCTAACTGTGATTCTAACATTTTATTAAAGTGTGCTGATTTTAATAGCAAAAGCAAAGGTATCCATTCTAGTATTAATATTTTCTAAAGCTTTATCATTGGAGGCTACCTTTCTAGACATTTAATCTAACAATTTTGATTGACTAGCAAGTAAATCTCTTAAAGGTGGAAAATTGTAATTATTGTAATTATTATCTTGGGTGTTATCTTGGTAATTACCATGTCGAGGTTGCTGATTCCATCCTCGGGTTGGCTGGTTCTGTCCTTGACTTTGCTGAGGACGATAGTAGGTGTTATTGTTGATGTAGTTCACATCCTCTTGCAGTGTAGGGTAGTTGACAGCTGAATGCCCGTAATCTCCACATTCTTCACATGTCATGCGAGAATTATTAATGTGCATGACTTCCTTCTTCTCTATGTCTAGCTTCTTCATGAAAGGCAGTGACCATGTCATGTCTGTTTCTTTGAGATGATTGATTCTTCCTCCTCTATTGCAAGGTTGAACACGTTCTTCATTACAGCTTGAATTTGAGGCCATCTTATCAACAAGTGCTTTAGCTTCTAAAAGCTTAAGTGATAGGAAAGCTCCTTCAGCTGCAGCATCTACTGGCTACGGGTGCTAGAGATAAACCCATGGTAGAAGGTCTGCAATAATAGCCACTCCTCTATCCCATGATCAGGACAATCTTCAATGTAATCTTGAAATCTTTCCCATGCTTCAGTGAATGATTCATCATGTTGTTGTTGAAAGCTTGAAATTTTACCACGTAGAGCATTTGTCTTACCTATAGGAAAGAACTTTGCTAGGAAAGCAGTAGAGCATTGGTTCCATGTGATGTTCTGATCTCTATTGGTGTAAAACCACTACTTATCTTTTCCCAAAAGTGAAAAATAGAAAAGATGGAGTAAAATAGCATCTCTTAGTACTCTTCTGATCATGAAGGTGCTACAGATCCCTAGAAAATGTTGTAAATGTGTGATGGCAACAAGGGTGACCCGATCTTTTGAAAGGTTCTGGTAACTCTCGATCCTGCTTTCGAACAACTGTTGGTACAAATTAACTGAACTCTATTTAAATAGATTTAAGTAGGATTATCTGCAAGCGCACAGATATCGTACTAGTGTCACATTTTACCCGAAGATTTTAAATATCGAATCCACAGGGAATAGTTGTGATGATGACATAGTATATAAACTTAACCCTACAATTAGGCTAGATCATATCAAGAAAAAGTAAATAACTAATGCACTCTGTTTGCGACTCCGGTAAACTTTGTATAATACCGTCTTATCGGGCAAGTAACCCGAATAGGGGAAGAATCAGTGTAATCCCCTATCAGGCACCTATAAGCCTATCAATCCTATCAATGGGAAGTGGAATACAGAGGAATCAACATAGCTATAAAGTCACCTACGCGAACTACCACTGTCTGGCTGATCAGGGGACATTCACAAGTAAACCTAGCCTAGGCACCACGCCTACACTCTGAAATACTACTTCAACCAAGTTATGACCAAGATCAAAGCAATCAATATGAGTTGTGAACCAAAGAAAAAATAAGAACAAGATGCTTAATTAAATCAGAAGGGTAAGTACAAAAGTACCTCAAAACGTAGCTCCGGGTGAGGGAACTGAATCCAGAAGAATACAGCCACGAAGAAGCACCGACAGGGCAGAACTCCTCCAGAATCTCTACTCCTCTACTTAATCTCTCTAATCTCTAAACAAGACTAGATCTAGAATAACTAGTCTCTCCTAATTGCTACATCTAGATGAACTAGACCTAGATGAACTAGAACTAGAACAACTAGAGGGACCCTAACCCTAATTATGTAGAGAATATGAAGCACTGGGGTGTAGAATGCCTCTTGGAGGAGCCTTGGGTGTCATTATATAGGCTGAGGTGGAGTAGGGGGCAAGGAATCGCCACGTCAGCGATCCACGTCTTCATCTTGTGTGCACCGCCTTATCAAACCAACTTAAAATCGACATAGGGATACTTTGCTTGGCTTCCAAGGTGCGTGGGAGGAAGACTCTAGAAGGCGGCGGTCATTAGGTGAAATAAGGCGTCGACCGTCCCCAGGGTGGGGCCGGCCAGCCCCACTTTGTTTCCTCCGCGACTCTCATTTCTTCGGGTGTCTTCTAGACCCTTCCTGAGTCTTCTCGTGATGTTTTCCGGCACGGATGAGTTTCGTGGTAAATATGCACTAGAATCCCTCTTTTCAGCTCTCTGTGAAATAAACCCTGGAAAATACAGAATATGCAAAACTCGTGGAAATTGTCAGATTAAACCCTAGACTAATGTGTTTTCATGTGTTCCCTTGTGTCTAAAGTTCTAATAAATATTGACGTTATCGACCATCAACAATAAAACAATCCAAAACCCCACAATCATAGCATCACGTCTCTTCTGGTTATCAACTGATGTTGCACAGCTGACCTCGCCAAGAAGGCTAAGTCCTTTGCCTGTGAATCAAAAAACAAAGCAAGAACAAGGAAGAATGCAACCAATTTGTAGATGAAAGATTAATCTCATGACACTACACCATGACCCACATTTCCCTACAATTATGTGTAGGCAAATCATAAGTTTTGACAACACACTATGTGTTGGCAATTGTATTCCTTTTTATAGTCACCTAATCTGTCGGCTAAAGTATTGTATGGCTACATCTTATCTATCGGCGTTTCCCCTCCCAACACAAAAAGTGTCGGCAAAGGTTTGTAGACAAGAAATGTGTCGGCATAACCTACTGACCCACAGTCTAAGTGTCGTCAAAAGCCTAGGAACGAAATGCCAACCGGGCTAATCAATTGGGCGGGACAGTTGCGCGCCAAACTACATTATTGGGCGCCAAAGGAAAAATATTCAGGCCAGTAAAAGACCGTGGCGGCTAGAAACCCTAAATCCCCTCCACTCCAAGCACCCACTGCACCCTGCCTCCAGTGCCGGCCCTAGGGGAGGGCAGGAGGTGCGACGGCCGAGGGCTCTCGCGAGATAGGGGCCCAAACCTAAGTATATAATACAATATACTCTTTAGTTATAATCTTTATTTATTAGTATATGCATATACATGGTGCAATGGTTTATCATAAAAAAAATTGTGAGCCAAAAGGAGTCAAGTCACCAATGCTTATACACGAGTTGCCACACATAGCGATCACGAGTCGCGATTTCTAGACTTTTGGTGGCACGGCGAGACCACGGGAAGAGACGCAGCGGCATCAGCGACACATTCACCAGTTCACCACGCGATCACGAGCTGCAGTGGATAATACCAAAACCTCTGCACCCGAGTTCTAGCCTTCCAAACTCCAAACGATAGCGGCGACCAGCTGGCAGGGCTCGACGAGGACTACGACATGTGATCTTTGTTATTTCCTTCTACCTTTTTATTTTTTGTGATTTGTGAATCTTAGTTCTGTTTATGTCCCAATTGTCTAGGCACTAATTTTTTTTGTTCAATTTTTGTCTAGTACTTTATACTCATATAGTTATATTTTTCTTGTAATTTAGGTTAGGTGTTAGAATTTTAGAATGTTACCTAAGAAACAATTGTCAAGGACCATGAAAAGAAAATGAAAAAGATAAGAAGAGCAGTTTGTCTATATATGACTGGATTTGCTTTCCCTTTACGAAAAAATTAACTTATATTATTATAAAATTTTAGTTTAGGGGTCGTCGCAATGTATTCGCCAGAGGGCCCTCAAATTTGTAGGACCGGCACTGCCTGCCTCTCCTCTGCGCCGCCGAAGCCCACTCCCGCACCTGCTCGCCCGCCTGCGCCCCAACCCGTCGCCGCAGCCCCATCCTCGGGTGTGCCTCGGCACCCTGAGTTCGCTGCTCCGGAGCACGCCGGCCACGCGACCCCATCCCGCCGCCGCAGCCCTAGCCCGCCGCCGTAGCCCTAGCCCTCGTGCGCTGCACCGGCTCGCCCACCTGCCCCAGCCCGCCGCCGCAGCCCAGCCTCGTGCGCGCCTTCGGCTCCCTGCGCAGCCTCGTGCGCCGCAGCTCGCACCTGCGCTCGGACCCACCGCCACCACAGACCCAGCCCTCGTGCGCGCCTCCGGCTCCCCGCGCGCCGCCCTGGAACCTGCGCTCAGTCCTGCTCCCCGCGCCACTACGACGGCTCCCGTTGCAGCCACCCCAGGCTTGTCCTCTTCACCTTCGATCTGACCGGTAAACCTTCCTGCCATTTTCATCTGCGTGTGCTTGAATTTTTACCTTGGTTTGGTTTTAGAGGACTCGGATCTGGTTCTAATTCGATCTGGTTCTGCTTTTATTTGTACAGATAGGCAGGCTGATGTTTGTTTTGGAGAAATTGTAGGGGAATCATGTACAATTGCAGTGCGTCTGTTAGGATGAATGCTAATATGCTATATCTGTTGTTCGAATAAACTGATCTTGGCACAGATTCACATATACGAAGATCTGACAAAATTTCCTAGCTTGCAGTATTAAAAAGCTCTTCTTTTTTTATTAACAGAACTGCTCAATGGTAGCATTACGTTTGCTAGAGGGTTATTGAGTTCTATAATCTATTTAAAGTAGTTGAGCTATATGCTGAAATTTTCTTTTCGAAGCATTGCACAAGGGTCTGAATGAGTATTCAACAGCCATTCATTACCATTTTAGTGTCCAAATGGGTCCCGACTAAATATATGCTTCTTGAATTGCAAAATGTATCATACCAGATAATGGCAAATTCTCAGTGGCACAATGCCTAGCATCATTTCTGAGAAAGGTTCATCTAATTTTAAAAGAATCTATTGTACCTGATTTTAGTGGAATCTGTAGTAACGTCCATTCCCTGCATGATTGATATAGGTATATATTGTTGCACGCCGTCTTCTAGCCCAATTCGGCAGTTTATTAACAAATGTGCTGTGATAATATTTTTCTATGATGTTTGAAGTCGTATTCTTTCTTTGTAACACTTAGACTGATCTGTTTAAAAGATTAGTTCTGAGTTTTTCTTTCTTTCTTTCTTTCTTGCGCATGTTGATATCCAATAAGGAAGCACTAAAGGATCCGACTCTTGGATATTTCTTTCTACACAAGTCATCACCCACTGTAGCTTGACAAGTTGACAGTAAGTTTGCTTGTTCTCAGGTTTTTGACTTATTTGTATTGCCTTGTGTGATTATTTATCATTAGTAATATAATCTACAGGAAACAGGAGCAAGTTGGCATTCTATTCTTCATCTGCTCTTCAATTGTCATTGCTTCATTGGTATGCTCTCCTTATCTGTACTAATTTTTTTAGCATATATTATGGTGAAATGGATGGCTTGTGGTGATATGACTTTTTTTAGCATCTAGTGTGGTGAAATCTAACTGTCGGTAAAGAGTCAACTGTCGGGAAAAATCTAACTGTCGGCATTGGTAACTTATTTGGCAACACAAAAAGTGTTGGGAAAGGTTAAAACTGTCGGGAAAGGTTTCGCTGACTGCATCTACCGTGACTGTTTGGAAACTGTCGGTGAAACCGATTGTGGCAGGTTATCTGTCGGCAAAGGTAGCCTTTGCCCACTAAACAAAGTGTTGGCAAAGGTATGGCATGGTATAGTGTGAGTTGCACTACAAGGTTTCACCCCTGATGCAACGGTCTAAAAGTGTTGCAATATATAAAAAATGGTTGCCATAGACAAAATTGCAACACAAAAATTTCGTTGGTAGGCGTTGCCATAGTAATCGTGGTCTAAAGTTTGCACCACAAATCATTTTGGTGTTGCAATAGGTTTTAGCGTATTGCAACACAATGGAGTTTTGTTACAACACCATCTACTGTTGCAAACCATAGCATAAGCAACCACTATGGATGTTGCAATAGTAACTTTTGCAACAACCCCCGATGTTGCCAGAGATACATGTTGCCACATATGTAAATGGTGGCAATAGGTGCACTAGCAACGACAATGGGTGTTGCAATAGACCTTATTACCACACATTAATAGCATTGCAATAGATGGACCCTCTATTGCCATGCTAACTCTATGGTTGCTATAGGTGGAACCCTCTATTACCACGAAAAATATTTGGTTGCTATAGTGGCCCCTCTCTATCGCAACACTATCTTTGTGGTTGCTATAGGTGGAGCCCTCTATTGCCATGACAAATATTTGGTTGCTAGAGGAAGCTTCTCTATTGCCACACGAAACATTGTAGTTGCTATAGGTGGAACCCTCTATGGCCACGATAAATGTTTCGTTGCTAGAGGTTGCCTATATATTGCCAGGGTCAATACTTGCTTGCTATACTTGGACCCTCTATCGCCATGCATATTGTTGTGTTGCTATAAGTTGGAGACTCTATTGCCACGCCCACTATTTTGTTGGTATAAGGTTTTTTTTGCCACATTGTTTGTTTTCTGCTATAGTATATATTGCAACGCCAAATTATTATGACGATAGTCCATATTGCAATGCATTGTTTGGTAGCTTTAAACAATAATTGCAGCCAAACAATATATGATGAATGAAGCAATCAAACATCCATTAAACCAAAATTTCCTTTGTTCATCCAAATCATCAATTAAGCCATCCAATATCAAAGCTAGTCAATAACACACGCAAAAATGAAACACATAAGGTCTCCGACACACACTAAGCTAGGATGAACAAATCCAAATGTAACGAGCTATGTGTAGCACTGTAACAAAGGTTGGCTTGACATTGACCATCCCATCACTTGAGCGCTCCTGTCAAACTCTGTCTTGCTCCTGAAAAAATCATTAACATTAGTTTACGCATTAGGTAACTGAAATTGTATTATGTTGGCAATAGTGGCATGCACAAAACCATTGTGACGGTTAGGAATTTGCTATCATAATTTAAAGACTAATGGGTTTACAAAATTAATGATTCATTCAAAGTGAAATTATCCATCAAAATACTATATGATCAATTCCTTTTTATTTATCAAATGACAAACATTCAGTTAATGAATGATCTTTGGCAATACAAAATTCCTTCCGTGACTAACATGAGCAACAGCAAGGCAACTTTAGAACAAGCTAATAAAATATCTAGAGACAGTCATGACAAGAAGCACTAGATGATCTTGGCCATCATGATTGTTCACAGGCTTAGTAGCAGGTATTCGTGCCAATTAAAAAAGGAATAACTGATATGCACTCATAGCAAGCCAAAAGCCTAGACAAATTTATTCAGATAACCAAATGCGAGCAGCAACAAGTAAATAATATTTTCAGACCACAACAAAATAGCTGCCTAAGCAATTCTGGTGATAAATATGACACAAGTAGTAGTAGCATCAGAGATGATAAAGAGATTGGCTTATAAAACTTGCAATCCTAACCCTAGACAATTTTCTTGCATTCTCAGTCATATTGATGAGGAAAACCAAAATAGAAAAAAATCCTAGAGACAAACAGACTTTTGCTTGCATTCGTAGTCATATTGACGAGGAAAATGAAAGCAAAAAAAACTCCTAAAGACTAGTAGGTTTGCAAATAAATTTGCAGAGTTATTGAAAAGTAAAATTGTCCATGTAAAGGTTATATGATCATGCCTACAAGTCAATTAGATATATATAAAAGACACTCTCAGTGAAACAAATCTGATCCACAAATATTCACAGGTGTGGACTTAAAAAATCACCTGTGCATTGCTAGCTTGTTGATTCCTTTTGGATGATAATGCTCGTTTCTTAGCTGCATTATCCTTAAGTACTTTTGTAGTAGTAAAACTAACTGTCATGTTCCCTCCATTGTTTTGGGCTGTTTGTGACTTATTTGCAGCACTCCTAGTTGTGCGAGTAGTACTTGTACCTGCCGGTGCGGTAGCTGCGAGCTGTGTTAGTGGCAGGCTGCTACCTAGGTTATCCTGTAGATCAATAGTTTGAGGGAAAATTAGGCCCCATATACTATGGACTATCACATGACAGCATTAAAAACTCTTCAGTTCTCAAAGTACCTGGTGATGTGATATTTCTTCACTTTCTGTAGTTACGTTTCCTTCCACCATGTTTGTTGCAGCAGCAACCTCTGCAATTTGTTCCCCATCTTTATTAGCCTGCATTTAATTTTTGGTCAGAAAAATTATGAGTGGAGTATGAAAGTACAAAATTGATGTTGTTTATCTGTCCAAATTTCAGTAGATATACATAATAGCTACACCAAAATGCCTTTACAATATCTGAGAAATAAGCTACTACCAGCATGGTTTGTAGGCAACTAACTGAGACATTTCAGTTCAACAACCTACCAAAAGATTCAACAAGCAGGCAAGTATAGAACCTAGAGACACATAAACACATTAACTATATCTATTGGGCAAGTTAAGGTTTTACATTACTATTACCTGTTGTAAGGATGCTTGTCCTTGTGCTGCTTGCATCATTGACATAAACTCTTGCCTAAGTGCTTCTCTATCGGCCTCTTTTGACTTCAACATTTCTTCCATCTGATGCCTATGTTCTTCCCTTTCGATCTCCCTTTCAGCCTCTTGAGCTTCAATTCTTTCTTGTAGCTTTGAAAATGCGTCCATGAGTGCCGCATCTTGACGGACGTGGTACTGGTATTCCTCAGAGAGTAGCTGCCTTCTAGTTGGGTACCTTGCCAAGTATCCATTAGCAAGGATCTTGGCTGATTTGCATTTTCTTGTTTCCTTGTAGGCTGACTGGAAAATCTGGTTTTGCTCCACATCTGAGATGATGTTTGCATCTCCATTTGATTCCCTCTCTGAAATTTTGCTGCTTGCATTATCCTAACAAACAGAGGACAGTAAGAAGTAGTTAATTAAAAAAATTGTAGGCGTTCAATTTGCATCACTTGATAAGGTTTGTACAAACTGTTATATACTCACATAGACATTCCTAGATTCTTGGCTTGTCCATTGCCCATTCTTACTGTGCGTCAACATAAAAAGCTCCAAATCATTTGGCTCATCACCAGTTAATGGGTCCCTCTAATTTGGCAAGAATGTAACAAATTATCAATATTTCATCATGTAAGCAAGCTAGGGCGTGTGCTTCTAAAGTTATTACCTGTTCATAGCTACACTGAGAAAAAGACTTTGATCCTGTCAAATGGTGTATCTTTACATTCTGCCGATTCTGAGAATTCTTGTTGCTAATCCTCTGCACAAGGAGTTGATTCTAAAAGTGCTTGAAACATAGCCTTTATTTCATCAAGTGCAATTGGTAAGAATAATATAAATGTCATCAAACCTGAAATTTTTCATTGCCAAAATACAACACCAGATAGTGCCATTCAACAATGTCCAACTCTTCAGGCTTGTGTCTCATTCTCTCATCATAGGTGGTGTACGCCCTGTACGTAGCACTAAATGTGGACCGCCATCCTTTGTAACGCTCATTTGCGATGGTCCATATCTTTTTCCTATTTTCCTCATTATCCTCAATGTCCCACTTATGCTGTTCAACACAAAATATAAATACTAGGTGGCTTCTTAAACAAATTTGTAACAAATATATGTACACAACCAAGAATAAATCAGAAGCTTACCATCATATCAGATGCTATTGATTTTTTTACATCTTCGTGGATATCTCTCCATGTCCTAGATGTGTATGCATGGCATACAGATCACGGTCTGTGGTTCAGATTCATTTGCTTACTAGAGGGTTTGCTGAAAGCTTTATCAGGGAAGGGGAAGGTTCAGATGTGGGGTTACACAATGAGGATGCACGGCTAGCTGATGTAGAATTACACAATGATGCACCCTCAGCAGCTGATTTAGAAGTAGACAATGAAGCACCCTCAGCAGCTGATTTAGAAGTAGACAATGAAGCAGCATCACATGAATTTGGAGTAGACAATGAAGAAGGTGCATCAAGTGACGACCGTGGTGCCACTAATTTGGTTAGATCCCTAATTAGAGGCGCTATACATGGAGAGATCAAAGATACTGATGACAATGAACAACCGAATGAACATGCAAAGATCTTCTTAAAATTATTACAGGCGGCAGAGAAAGAATTGTATCCAGGCTGCACGGATGCTACTAAGGTCTCCTTTATTGTTGAACTTTTTCAGGTTAAGTGCTTGTACGGTATTAGTAATAGGGCATTGGAGGGGGTACTTAATCTGTTCTCAAGGTTTCTCCCTAAAGGCCACTGTGTCCCAAACACAATGGAGAAAGTGCAAAGGGTGGTTCGAGATCTAGGCTTGGACTATGTAAAGATAGACGCCTGTGAGAAGGATTGTGTGTTATTTTGGAAGGAAAATGCAAATCTAGACATATGTCCAAAATGTGGTGAGTCTAGGTGGAAGAAGCCTGATGACAGTGCTCATGATCAGAGGAGCGATGCAGATGGTGGTGCTAATACAAAAAATAAGAAGCGTGTCCCATGTAAAATCCTACGATATGTTCCTCTTATTCCTCGGCTACAAGATTGTATATGAATGAGAGCACATCATCACAAATGCGATGGCATAAGGAAGAATTGGTCAATGATGGCAAAATGCGTCACCCTGCGGACTCGAAGGCATGGAAGCACGTGGATCAAAAGTATGATTGGTTTGCAAATGATGCTCGTAATATTAGGCTGGGTCTTGCTTCTGATGGTTTCAACCCCTTTGGCATGCAAAATGTCACGTACACCACATGGCCTGTTATCCTAATTCCTTACAATTTGCCTCCTTGGTTGTTTGAGAAACAACCTTATTGGATAATGTCAATGTTGATACCTGGTAAAAAATCTCCTGGAATGAATATTGATGTATATTTGAGGCCCCTCATTGATGAGCTGAAGGAGCTTTGGGAAAACGGTATTGATACATGGGATGATAAGGTAAAGAAGAATTTTAAACTACATGCTATTCTACTTTGGACAATTAATGACTTTCCTGCATATGCAATGCTTTCTGGTTGGAGCACAAAAGGCAAATTTGCATTTCCATACTGCCACAAGGATACTGATTATTTATGGTTGAAATTTGGGAACAAGCACTGCTACATGGGACATCGTCGTTTTTTGCCCTCAGACCATCCATGGCGCATGAACAAGATCAGCTTCAACAATAAGGTGGAAACCAGGGAGGCTCCAGTACCACTGTCAGGTCAACAGGTATTGGAGCAGTATGAAACTTTTGATCAAGTGTGTTTTGGAAAGGCGGCGTCAAAAAAGAGGAAGCGTGATGAAGATAAAAGATGGCACAATTGGAGGAAGAAGAGTATTTTTTTTGAGCTTCCTTATTGGTCTTCTTTGCTCATAAGACATAATTTGGACGTGATGCACATTGAGAAAAACATATGCGAAAGCATATTGGGTACTTTGCTTGAAATTGAAGGTAAATGTAAGGACAGCGAGAAGGCCCGGCTTGACATGGAACAGCTAGGAATAAGGCAAGATCAGCACCCTGTGGTTGATGAAGATAATTATACCTTACCACCAGCCTTGTACTTTTTAGATAAAGATGACAAGAAAAGTTTATGCCAATTTCTACAGGGAGCAAAGATGCCTGATGGGTTTAGCTCTAATATAAGGAGATGTGTTGATGTAAAAGCATGCAAGGTATCTGGACTCAAAACTCATGACTATCATATTATTCTACAGAAACTATTACCCTTAGTCATCAGAAAGATTTTGCCAGAAGATGTTGTTGCGCCATTGATTCAGCTTAGTTGGTTCTTCACTGCACTTTGTTCAAAGGAGTTGTTGGAAGAAGATCTTGACAAACTTAGTAGTTCAATTAAAGAGACTCTTTGCCGGCTTGAGATGGTATTCCCACCTGCGTTTTTTGATATCATGATTCATTTGCCGGTTCATTTAGCTGATGAGGCTAAACTTGGAGGGCCCGTGTGTTATAGATGGATGTATCCAGTTGAGAGGTATCTACGTACTGTTAAAGGCTATGTGAGGAACAAGGCACACCCAGAAGGTTCAATAGCTGAGGCATACATAGCCGAGGAGTGTCTTACATTTTGCTCTAGATTCTTGGACGTCGACACCAAGTTGAATCGCGTTGATCGTCATGAAAGTACAGCCGTGAATGAGCCGCCATCTGGTCTGAGCATATTTGGTGAAATGGATTACAAGAGGAGAGGACAGACTATTGAGATATTAGGTGGAGATGATATTCGGAAGATGAGGCACTACATAATTAGTAACTGCGATGAAGCTAGACCATGGGTCAAGTAAGTTGGAATGTACCAACATTAATTACTACACTATTTGTTTCTGCCATCAACTAATTAATTGGCTATTTTGATGTAGGGAGCATATGGAAGAACTCAAAAAAAATAGTACAAGGAATCTTAACAAACGACACGAGGAGCACTTTGTAAGGTGGTTCGAAGACAAGGTTAGTTTTTTTATTATTTTTTATTCCATGTGATGGTTAGAAAGATGTATAATTAACAGAGGCATTTGTTTCAAACTGGGTTTGCAGATCACCAAACTTTATGAGAAAGGGGAAGCAAGTGAACTGATGTATGCCCTTTCTCAAGGACCAGACCATCGAGCTCGTGTGTTCAATAGATGCTACATCAATAACTGGCTATTTCGAACGACTGCCATTGAGAGAAATCTCGTCACACAAAATAGTGGTGTGCTTGTGAGGGGTGATGGTACTACTGGCAACATGACCTGGTATGGACTGATTAGAAGAATTATCTCACTCGAATTTTCTACACAAAAAGAAGTTTTATTGTTTCAGTGTGATTGGTATGATGTGCCGGCTGCCAGTACCAGCAGAAGTAGAGGATAAAGTAGAGATAAATATGGTATTATCGATATCGATACTTCTAGGTTCCGTTATTCAAATGAACCTTACATTCTAGCGACACAAGCTGAACCGGTGTTTTTTGCCAACCTCGTAAACAAGCCTGGATGGTCCAGTGTTGTTGTGGTTAGACCAAGAAATTTATTCGCCATGCCAGAAGCAGAAAATGATGGTGACATCGAAGTCGATCTACTTGATGTGGGAATCCAAGACATAAATTTAGTAGGCTCAAATGAGGATTTGTCTAATTGGACAAGAGCAGACAAGGAAGGCACAAGTGGTGATGCCTCTGTTATTAATCAAGTGCGTGGTGAAGCAGTTCTTGAACCCGATGATGCGGTCTTACTTGACGAGGATGATGACGACGAAGATGACACCTACATTGATGATGGAGTTGTTGCACCAATTGTGGTAGAAAGCATAGAAGATGATTTTTTTGTTTAAATACTTATTTTTGTTCAACTATGATGCGTATCAGCAAGGTGTACAATTTTATGTTTTCTGAAATGTTTATAGATCCACTAATTTACTTATTGAATTGCGAAACTATGCAGACAGTGATAATAAAATTGTCATGGAAGATGCACACAAGCAGCAGTGCAGTACTATTCAGATGGCAGCATGTGTTTTTTATCAACCTTCTTACATATCTGAACTGACTGCAACATAAAACAAAATAAGCATCATCAATAGAAATTGCTTTTCACATGTTAATAAACGAATTTCAGAAATAAGAGAGGGAGAGGTTGCTTTCACATGTGAGGAGGAATTCATGATTGACGTTCAACCAAATTGTGTCATCTTCGTTAAACATGTAATAGAGAAAAATTTAGGATACTTTAGTTTATAGCAACACAAAAAAACCGTGGCGATAGTAACATGATATTGCATCCATTTAGGATTGTAGTTACAATAAGTACCTATCAATTGCAACGCCACAAAAGATTATTGCAACCCCAAAAAACCATAGCAATAGCAATACGCTACTGCAACCATTTTAGAATTTTTGTTGTAATAACCACCTAGAAATTGCAACTCTATGGTAGACTATTGCAACCTAAAATGACCATGGCAATAGTTACAAGCAAATCCAACCAAATTCAATATAGTTGCAACAACACCAAGTAATTGCAACAAAAATCAATACTAATGCAACTCCAAATCACTATAGCAATAACGCCAACTAATCGCAACACAATTCTAAAATGGTTGCAGTAGCACACTCCTATTGCAACGACAATCCACACATATTGCAATACATTTAGTTCGTTGCATTATAGGTACATATTGCAACCATTCTACGGGAAGGTTGCAATACGACCCCCTTATGGCAACCAAATTAGTGGCATTGCAGTTGTGTGGCGTGGCATTAGGGGGGAATCCTTGTAGTGTTGGGGTCTAACAAAATGATGAAACAGTGAAACTATTCTTGATAGAATAATCTAAGCAAAATCCAAAACCTAACGAGAGTGGTGATGGCTGGATGTAAAGGTCTAAAGGTCGTCACCACCCCTAGACATGCCCCCTAACGGGCTCAACAACGATACATGCCCCAACGGAACAAAAACGGTGACGCGGCACCAAAACAGATTCTAGATGCTGACTTGTTTCAACATTTCCTAATGACTGAGAAGGAATTTGGACCTCAATCCAACTCCATTGCACTATGAGACACGCTACTGTAAGGGGTGATAGGCCTGGCTAGTGTTTAGAGTTCCTCATATGTGTTGTTAGGCAAGTTGTCCATAATAGCAGGGCTAAGCATGGTAGTCGCCTTAGTAGGGGTTCTGTCACCTACTATTTCGAGTATCATCCCCAGTAAGGGAGGAGATGATAAACCTCATTATACTTAGAATACCATGGCCAGATATTCTTACTAGATAGACCTCTCTATACCTAATCCTAAACCCTTCGATCATCACCTGACGATCTTGAACCTAGTTGAACCACTTCACATTTCCTATGGAAATTATGATACCTAGAATACTCCCAATAAAGGCTACATTGACTACCGTACGCTTGCGGTATAACTGTTTGCCACTTCTGGTGTCAACATTTACCAGGTATGATGAACTAGGGTCCTAGGGGTTCCCCATAAGGGTTACTACTCAGATGGGCCCTAGGCTGGTCCATGATCTGCTCAAGGACATGAGACAAGGTGGCGATGACTTCCAGCTATTCAAGATGAACTTAGTCGGCTTACTAAGAAAGCTAGATTCTATAATAGGATTTGGACTCTTTTACTGTAACTTACTAGGACTAGATACGTGCCTTTACCCTCTTCCCTATATAAGGAGAGGTATGGTGCACCCTCTTGTACACACAATCATACCAATCAATCTAATGCAAAAGGCCAAAGCCAACTAGACGTAAAGGCTATTACTCAACAAGAGGGCCAGAACCATTATAAATTTTTTGTCTCTTTGTGTTATCCTCAATTTCTGCATACATCAAAGCCCTCCGAACACTATCCTTGGGTACTCCCATGATGGGTTATCGGTCATCAAACACCAATAGCTAGCGCGCTAGGTAGGGGCTTTCGGTGACTTCGCGATCGAGAGCTCGATGGACCTTGGAAACAACATGATTTTCTTCGTAGGAATCTCCTTCATCTTCAACTCCTAAATCTACTACAAGGCAGACAATAGCAGCAAGCTCCAAAGCTACCTCATGGAGATCTTAGCACCTCAAGCTTCACCAGGCATCTCGATGACCATGCTGGATCAACTCATAGAGAAGTTATAACACCTCTCAATCTTTGATCCAACTCGGACACATGAGGCTTGCAACAACTATGACTCCCACTCAGACACACCAGCCTTGTCTAGATTAGAGACCTCATCTAAAGTCAGAACAAAGAACCAATTTGTTTTCCACCCGGAATCAAAAACTCAACGTCAATCTATCAAGATACATCAACCACCTCATGCAGTAACAACAAGAGATTCCTTTGATGGGTTCCTAAAGGGGACTGGTCCTCTCTATTATAGTTGAAGGAGGCATCATCCACTTACTGGTTCTCAGCCTAACACTTCTTCAACAGATTCATCTCGTTTATTTGGCATGGTCGAATTCCTACCCTTTAAGGATGGCAGTACCCTTCCAACTGGCGATGATCACGGTTCTACGGAGATCCTGGACAGTGCAATGACTGTAGAGTCTAGGACTAACTCGGCCACAAGACATTCTCTTGAAGTTTTTATGGCTGGACAACCACCTTAAATCCCTATGCCTCAAGCACTAGATATCTAGGATGGAGAAGAAACCTTATCCAACATCTCATCAGATATGCTGACTCCTAATGGAGAGATGCATGAGGAGAAGATGGCTAGGGAAAGAAAGAATAAGGCATGACAGGTCCGACGTAATCATGCCCAACGCCGTTGTGACACCCAGAAATACATTTTGTGTGTTAGAAAGCGTACAGTGGTAACTAGTTAAATAGAAGTCTTAATGAGTGTTGAAAAATGAATTTTTTATACATTGCTTCGATGGACAATTAGAGACCGTAGATATGTAGCGCTCATCGAATGCTTTCTGTTTGACTACTCGTACACATTTTTTTGGAGTTCAGATCATTAATATGCAAATTTCACAAGTTTTAATAAGGGAAAAGGTGAACAGTAACCAGTGCCCCTTTGCCTCTACATTTACTGATCGCTCCCCAGGAAAACTTAATTTCCTTTGACCCTTCAGTCGCTACATCTCTCCCACAAGGGAGAAGATCAAGAGAAGAAGATAGAGAAGCGATGAGAGGGAGAGAATTAGGGCTTGCCTCCATCGACTATGGAACCTATTATCCTCAGAATTGGTTAGGCATCCACTTGTCTTTCCCTCAATCCTATGTTTTCCCTCGCTGTTGTGGTGGTGCTGCTGCGTTGAATGTAGATCAAGACAACGAAAGGTGTAGCGGTGGCCAGTGAGGATCACCGCAAGGAAGAAGGTGATACAAGAGATTGACCTTTGTGTGTCTTCATCATAATCACTATTTAGGGTAAGATCATGCTTTCCCCACTGTTTTGATGAATAATCTACATTATGGTTTACCCAATTCATTGGATTAGCGGATGGATTTATGGTTCTAATTTCGTATTTAGGCCCTGCTGTTTTTCTTGATTGCATAGTCGTAGGTTAAGTGATGTTTAGCGCTATTTTTATATATCCTAAAATCATAGAAAAATTATATTTGAGCAGTAGACTTCAGTGTCTTTAGTTTGGTTTAAATATGACAATTGTATCCCTTATGTTTTATGAGATATGATCATTGTTTGGTGATGCTTATGTGCTGTCAGAATTTTGGACAGTATTAGATGAATTCCATTTTATCCTATCTTAAATCCAGAATCTCGGTCAATGTTCTAGATAAAAGTTGTAGGGAATTGTATACCCTTTCTATATTGTTAAATATCATAAAATTTGGATCAGCACATCTCCAGTTATGCGTGTTTGAGTCAGCTGTTGTTATGCTGTCAGAAAGGTTCAGTTAGTATGTAGGCTTCTTTTGGGTATATTATGTTCTTCAAACACTTTAGGTTTTATTATGAAAGCTGTAGAATATTAGTTATGATTTCCATATTGGTAAACTTTATAATTTTTTAATCAATATATGTCTTATGAATTTTAGAATCTTGCTGTCCTGTTTTATTCGTTAGAAAAGTTCAGTTAAGTTTGGTGGTTGTTTATGCCATCTTGGAGATCTCATATCCTAGATTGTTTTATATAAAAGTTGTATATAATGGTGTTTTCCATCTTTGATATAAGTTTCATAATTTTTGAACATGTAATTTATCCACACCAAAGATGTGAAGCATGGTTGCTGCTGTTGGTGGGTTTGTTTGGTCGCTGTTTTGAGGAAAACAATAGCGCAGTCTGTATGAATGCTTTATGTGTTATTTGTATGAGCATGTTTTTGAGGTAATGATGTTTGAACAGGTGGTGCATCTTTAGATTGTTCTTAGGTCATGTTATGTCATTGATGTTACGAGTCAAGTAAACGTATAGGTGGTTGCGACAACTTGACTTGTTATTTACTCTACCTACACTTTGTCATTACATGGATGAAACCAAGATGATATAACTAATTATGAACTTGCTTATTGTTGACAACCAAAAGCGGCCAAATTTTATAATGGACTTCACCATAATGTGTTTTATCGTCAAGTTGGTCAGAAAACATATTTGGATCATCTCATTTGGATCCTAGACGAAGAAATAGTGATTTGGAGGGGTGTTGGCCTAGTTGGAACCGGCCAGGACGGCTCAGAAAAGTTCTTAAAATGCAAGATTGGTCTGCACCATTGAGTTCTACTCATCGAGCCATTCAAAAATATATATGGTTCGTCCATTTTGAAGTCCAGATGAATTAATTGTGAATTTTGGAAGATTTTCTGTCTTGCACGTGCAGCAGAACCGGCCAGGCCGGTTCTGGATTCAGCTAGGCCGGTTTGCCTAGGGCCCGTAAAAACCGGCCTAGCTGGTTTGGGAACTCGCTAGGCTAGTTTTCCTTTATGAGTGTGACCTGAACTCTATATTAGTTGGGAATTGGATGTATTTTTGCATAGGAAACTTGAAGATTACGATCTAGAGTTATTTTCTATTGGGATAAGGCCACCCCCTCTATATATATAGGATCATGGCCGATTAAAGAATCCAACACTCAATCGTCAAAAAACACATCTACAAACCCCTTTTACCCTCTCCTCTCTCTACCTTGTTGTTCGTCACGTCTCCTAGCGAGATTTAGCGGTGTTCTAGGCAGCCTTGCTAATCCTAGGGCATCCTCCATGTGCTACACCCTGACAGGTCATCCTGGGAGGTGTTCGGGAGTTTTCTACGCGTAGAACAAGCCCAAAATTGGTCTTAAGACTCTTCTATTGTAATTGACTAGGACTATACGTGCCCTTAGCCTCTCTTCTATATAAAGAAAGGTGGGGTGCACCCCCTTGTACACACAATCATACCAATCAATCCAATGCAAAAGGCTAACGCTAACTATACATAAAGGCTATTACTCAACAAAAGGGCCCAAACTAGTATAAATCGTTTGTCTCTTTGCATTATCGTCAAGTTCTACATACACCGAAGCCCTCTGAACACCATACAAGGTAACCCCATGATGGGTTACTAGTCATCAAACACCAACAAGGCAGTATAATCTCCTCTCACTATCGAGTAGAGCCATGATTTGGCAAGGATAGGGGGGTATCACTATCAGGTCAAACCACAATCCAAGACTAATTTGTCAATGTCAAGTCGTGGATTGACTATACACTGGCAACATGATACCACTGCTAGATTGAGCCATGACCTACTAGTGACCTATGATGTTGGATCTAGCTACTCTAGATTACATGGTCTCTATGTTGAATCTAGCTACCCCTATTGCTTCTGGTTATAAATAGTGTTAGATATAATAGGATCAACAATTTTAATTCAATTCAATTAGATAAATCTTAACACCCATAATAAAAGCTAGGTGCATTAAAGTCCCATATGAGATTTGGACTAAGCATTTACTCAAGTCAAATAGGTGGCTTATGTGTGCACCTACTATGAAGTTGAGAGGAATGGTTGTGTCGAGTCAACTAGTAGAAATCTTCACTTCTATGCTGATTTTCTTAATGATGGATCTAAAATCATCATAGACGATCACTTTTTATGATGAAAAATTTGGTTTCATCATAGGTCATCATTGATGATCTTTGAATGCACTTTATTTATGATGAAATCAGAAGTCATCACAAAAACATGATATAAGAGTTAAGGGTTTTGTCACATATCACTCGTGCGACACATCTATGATGACCTCCTTTAATACTATGACAAACAAGGCTTCATCATTGAACTACTTACACATATTTGATGAAAATTATTCAATCCATAACGAATAGATCTCCACACGGTATTTTCTTCATCAGAATTGTACCTGTAGGACCTATAGTTACTTATCTGTAACACTTATAATTCATCATAAAAGTCTATGCACAATCCTTTCTCCATATGATGTGTACCTATGGGGCCCTTCTCAATCTGATGTGTACCTATGGGGCCCTTCTCAATCTGATGTGTACCTAAGGGACCCTTCTCCATCGAATGTGTACTTGTGGGACCTGCAGTTACTCATCTGTGATGCTTGTAATTCTTGACGGTGGATAATGTCAACAACTTATAGTTGAATAAACTTGAGAAATGGTACATATAGGAGAATATACATAGGACTAGGGTCTAAACTAACAAATTCCACAAGCTTTGGTGAATTTATATTTTCTACAGGATTATTCTAGAAAACAAAGGGGGATCAAAACATCAAAAAGAACCACACTTGACCGTGAAGAAATATACACCGGAAGATTTTAGAGGACACAAGAAGACACTCCATGCGACGGGAGGCTAAGAGGCCTCCATGTGGGGCCAGCCAAACCTACCCTAGTGCCACCCGGCACCCCTCTATGGGCCCTACCTATCAGCTTCTAGAGTATTCCTCCATCGCTTTTTAGGATGCATCTCAGCCATACCTTAAGGTCGGTTTGATCCAAGGGCTCATGTTGGACCCTCTAGGCTATATAAGGAGACCCTAGCCCTCCCCTGAAGCATCAAGTCATTTGGAGATCAAGCATCTAGAGCCAGAAACTCTAATTCCTCAAAGTTCCTCTAGTTCTATAGTTTAGCGAGTTAGATTAGGTCTAGAGGGAGTCAAGTAGATCAAGCTTGGATTCTCAACATTGTTAAGAGCGTGGTTTTTGGTATAATTCTGTATACCCCTCTCTCATTGTATTCTCCACCATTTTTGTGTGTTTGCTACAATGTTTATGTTGACATTATTATTCATATTATTTATGTTTTGATTGTAATGTTCATTATCTACTTTGGTTATATGTCTAACATAGTTAGTTTGTTATTATATTCATACACATGTTTGTATAGCGCTCATCATATTAATCAAGGCCTTTGGGTGGGTTGAAAGGTTGAAAGCCCTAGTTTGTTTTGGATAATTGATGAAACCCTGGTACTAACCTCTATACTAAGTGTGTAGACTTAATGAGGTTGGTACATGCCAAGTGATGGAGCAAGAGATGATCATGGTGATAATCGTGATGACCACAAGATGATCAAGTGCTGAACTTGGAAAAGAAGAAAGTGAAAAATAGAACCCTATGGAGATCAAGGCAAAGGTATTGCTTAGGGTTTTAGTTTTGGTGATCAAGACACCATAGAGGGTGTGATCACATTTAGGATAGATAGCCGTACTATAAAGAGGAGAATTCTTTGGCTAAGCGGTTATCCAGTGCCACTAGGTGGGCTAACTTAACTCCTTCAAAGAAAATAATTGTAAAGATGCTAACACACGTGCACTTGTTGGTACACACCTGGTGGTGTTGGCACTCTTTAAGAAGGAGGTGAAAAGTTTCTTGCACCGGTGGAAAGTTTGGAGAAGTCACTGGAGTGTTTCTCACCGGACGCTCTAACCGTAGGCACCGGACGCTGAGCCTACGCGTCTGGTGTGCTGTCAGTGCCTGGTGCCGTTAGGGTTGAGCACCGGATGCCAAACACTGGACGCGGGTTAGACCCTATTTGTGCGTCCGGTGTGGCTTGACTTTAGTGGGTGCTTCTAACTGAGAGCACCGGACGCTCAGGTTGCATCTAGTGGTGTGAGTCCGGTGGTCCTATGTGTTTGACAAACTCTCTGCGTACGTGACCGGTGTGCACCGGACGCCTCCGGTGCTAACTTGAGCACGTCCGGTGGGTTGTTTTTAACCGTTAGAGATTGAAGCGTGTGGTTCACTCTGTGGACACATGCCTGTGCTCTGGAGCAGTAGACACACGGGTTGAGCGTCCGGTGGCTCCTGCTTGAGCGTTCGGTGACCCCGACATTTTCCTAGTGAATGAGCCAACGACTCTATTTGTTTGAGGGGCTTACAAAGAGTTATTGGCCAGCTTGGGGCTCACTCTCTTGGCATTCTAGCATACTTGACATCCTTATGAGCCTAAGCAAACACCTCCCACACATATCCTTCATAGATTAATCATCTTTGTGAGATTGGGAGCGATTCCAAGTGCATTTGCTTTAGTGATTGCATCTAGTGGCACTTGGGGATCGATTTAGCTACAGTTTTCTTGGTGGTTGCCACCACCTAGACGGCTTGGAGCAGTGGAGGAGCATTGGCATGAGATGGTGATTGTTCGTGCCCATCTCCAGATGATTGTGAGGGGTTTTGTACCTTCCCCAATGGAGAGCCGAAAGGTAACTCTAGTGGATTGCTCGTGTCATTGAGTTACCTCACTTGTGGGTCGGTTCTTGCGGTGTCCTAGCAAGGACTGTTGGGTATTCTTAACATCATTACCAAAAGTAGACTTAGTTTTCTAATTCTGATAACGGTGCCAAAAATGCCAAACCTATCCCTCATACCACTTAAGCCAAGTTGTCATCCCCAACATGACATGAGAGACGCGGTATTGAAATATGCAATTGCTCATCTAAATAAATAACAAATGGGACCTGCAAGCGCACAGATTAATACCGATGTAGCATTTTAACCGGGAAGTATTTCAGGTAATGTTATTTATATTTTTACCACTGGGAAGGGATTAGTAATCATCAATGTTGATTATAGAATGGAATATGAGATTGAGTATCTAACATTGCATGTATAATTGAGAACTTTTATCTATCTCTTTCATACAGGGATAAGTGTCACATAAAGGATATATAAAGTAATAAATAGTGACAAAGATAATTAATCTGATCAGCATAACTTAGCCACATAATAAATATGATAAGCACCTCAATTAGATATTCTAGAAAGTCATTAGCATGGAATTAGAATGAACTACAAGAATATTTCCTAAGTTATTCTCAACTATATAGTCTAGCATTATCATAGTTAGTGCAAGCATACTTATCAATCATTGCGAGACAGGACTACGCCCATGCATAGTGATATTAGCAAGGAATATGAGAAACATAGCAATCACTCCCCTGTAATAATGTTGCTCTGCCAGCCCAATACACGAGAGGGGGACTATATTAAAATCAATGAAGCTATCACTATCACGAACTACCCCACGATCTGGCATATTGGGTACAATCGCAGATAAATATGGTATAAGCACCACGCCTACACAATATCTATCATTTACCCATGGATCCGATGGATAAACGCTATACGATCCTAAACATGTATATAGATCCAATCTAACTAAGCCAAGTATATAACTATGATAAACTAAGAACAATATAATTGCGAATATAAACAAGTAGAGCAAAGTCATAAGCAATATATTGAAGTAGAACAAAGTCATATTCATAATATTGAAGAACACAGATGAACAATTAGAAGAACAATTAGAGAATTACCAAGAATCCTCTTGACAGATTCGGAAACCAATCGAAGATTGACACCTTCTAGTTCTAATCCTATGTAGCTATGCTAATCTAGATGTCTAATTGATGTGGTGGCTCTAATCTTGATCAGAGGCTTCTTCTCCCTTGAAGAATAATGAATTAGGGTTGAGAGACTCTCTCCTCCAGGGGCCAGGGGGTCTGGTTTTATAGTCCCTTCAAGTGAATATGGGCTGTTGGATCAAACCGACATTGATTGAACGGTTATCCTTGATCCTTTAGGTCGGTGGAGATTGATCCCGAAAGAGAGTCCTAATTGGACTCAGCAAGGGGGGCGGGCGCCCTGGTGACCTGGGCGGGCGCCTAGGGCCAGGCTCCGTTCGGTCTCCGCTTCCTTCCCGTGGCTTCTGGAGTCTTCTAGATGTAAGATAATTACGCGGCACGTTGATATCTCTATGTAATCCTGACGTGTGGGCCTTTCTTCCGTTTTTCCTAATAACCCCCTGCAGAAATAGACAAACACCAAAACTCGTGGAATTCTGTCAGATAAAACCCTAAGTCTAGATGTTGATTTCATTTGGATCCTTTTCTTTGTTTATTTGTTTATTAAATTTGATACTTAAGGACCGTCAACAAGGACGAGGTTCATGCTACACCTCTTAGCCACCAAACCACCAAGTGTTATTCGACACAACGGGGACGTAGCATGCCGACAAGCACGTGAACCTCGGGAGAAAAATTAGTGTCTCAATTATGTTTTATTGGCATTCTCCCGGTGCTTGATTGTTCATATATTGGTGATTGGCTCATCCCCTACTCGGCGGTATAAATTTCTCATCCTCTCCATTTACTTACCGTAAAGTAGTGTAATTAGTTTAGTTACTAGTCTTGCCTTGTGTAGCATAGTTCACTAGTGTAGCTTGTAGTGACATAGCTCTTGTGTGCCTAGTGATTATAGCAACTAGAATTGTTGGTTAGGTGGCTTGCAAACTCCCCATTAGAGCTAGAGCAAAAGCTTTGCTTTGTTATTTAGTAACCTCTTGCTCTAGTGAGTTTGTAGAATTTTTAAATAGGCTCTTCAGCCCCCCTCTCTAGCCATATTAGGACCTTTCAAGTGGTATCAGAGCCATGGTCACAATTTTGTGAAAGCTTAACAACCTCGATGCTCAAATTATAGCTCAAATAGTGTTCAACCATGTTGGGGGCAAACCACCACTCTTTAATGGCACAAGTTCTTTTGACTATTGGAAGAGAAAAATGAAAATGTACCTTGGATCAATCAATGATAGAGTGGGAGAAGTCATGGAGAATGATTTTGTGATTCTTGATCCCACCAACCCCACCGACAATGAGAGAGCCAATAAATAATGCAATATTATGGCTCTCAACACAATCTACAATGGCATTGATTTAAAGGTGTTTGAACAAGTCAAAGACCTTGAGAAGGCAAGTGAAGTATGGACAAGGTTAGAAGAGACATATGAGGGCACTACAATCGTAAAAAGTGCCAAGTTATACATGCTCAAGGATAAGTTATCCAACTTCAAGATGAATGATGATGAGTCCATACCAGATATGTTCTATAGGCTCCAAGTCATCATCAATGATCTCAAGGGCCTTGGTGAGAAAGTAAAGGATGAGGACTTCATTCACAAGTTCTTAATATGCTTGCCCAAGAGGTTCAAGATATTGAAAACCATCATATTTAGAGGAGGATTGATGGGTGTATCTCCCAATGAGGTACTTGGAGATGTCATGACCGAGGATCAATACAATGACAATCATGATGATGAGGTCATGAAGAAGGATGATGATGATAAGAAGAAGAAGACTGTAGCATTCAAAGCTAGCTCTTCATCGAAGAGCAAGAACAAGAGCAAGGCTAAGAAGGAAGAATCAAGTGATGAGGAGTGCTCCAATGATGATAGTGATGATGAAGCACTAGCACTCTTTGTCTGCAAATTTGGCAAGATGATGAAGAAGAAGGATATCACACAAGAAAGAGAAGAGATCAATTCAAGAACAAGGAGCATGTGAGGCTATGCTACAAGTGCAAGAGTCCTGATCATATTGTGGCAGATTGTCCTTACAATATTGACAATGATGAGCATGAGAAGAAAAACAAGAAGGAGAAGAAAAAGAGAAGAAGATGGTCTTCAAGAAGAAGAAGGGTGGATCCTATGTTGTGACATGGGATAGTGATGCTTCTTTGGATGATGATTCTAGTGATGATGACAAGTTATCCATGAAGAAGGCACTTGCTAGCATTGCTATCAACAACAAGCCATTACTCTTCGACACTCCTTCATGCTTCATGGCCAAGGGCCATAAGGTACAATATGATGAGAGTGAGAGTGAAAGTGAAAATGAACATGATAGTGATAGTGATAATGATGATGAATTCACTAATCAACGACTCATGGACATGCTAGAACAAGCTGATTCACTTATTTGTTCTAAAAACAAGAAGTGTAAAGAATTGGCCAAGAAGTTGAAAGCTCTTGAACAATCCTTTGATGATCTCAATGCTACTCATGAGAGGCTAGTAGATGCCCATGAGAAGCTTGGCAAGGCTCACACCAAGCTTGAAAAAGCTCACTCCTTGTTGTTAGAAGAGAACAAGGAAATGGTTGTTGTATCATATGATGTGGGCACAACATGTGACTTAATTAACGAATCACCCAACCCACCTATTGTCGTTGCCACTAACTCTTCTTGTAGGTTTTCATCCACCACAACCAACTCTACCTCTACTTCTAGTGTCGGTGACACTTGTGATACTTCACTAAAGGTTGAGAATGAGACTCTCAATAGAGAGTTGGATGACCTCACTCATGCCCTAAGCAAGGCCTATGGTGGTGAGGCCCGCTTGCTAAAGTGCTTGGGTAGCCAAAGGTTTTCTCTCAACAAAGAGGGATTAGGCTATACCCCTAATAAAGGCAAGGCGGCCTTTGTAACTCACAAGCCTAGCTTCATGAAGAGCAATGGTCGGTATTGCAATAGATGCAAGCAAGTTGGGCACCTAGAGCTTAATAGCAATAAAATGAACAAAAACAAGAAAAATGCTAATGTACTGTTGACGGTACTTTCAGTATGATTTTTGACCACTAAAACCGTCAACAAAAGTTAAGTTTTGGGAATAACACCAAGCCACTAAGTAGTGACATAGGTACAATTCACTTGGTTCCACATGTACATGTCATTACTTGGATGCAGGTGGAAACAGCCACAAATCAATCCTGATTAAGCTCAAATGAAGCAAAGATGATCAAGAACCAAAACCACCATATATCAACAAAAGATTGAAGATGACAAGTGGGGACATCATGTGGAGCAAGGTGGTGGGCCAACCCCCAAAGTGTAGGTCAGCCGACCTACATTTGGTGGGCCCCCACCAGGTCCACACTCCCACCGACATCACCATCTTCTAGAAGGTTGGTGGGGCCCACATGGAAGCAAAGGGTCGGTCGACCGACCTATCATGTGGGCCCATCTTGAGTCGGTTCACTCCCACCGACATCCCCATGATGAACATGTGATGGAAATTCCCATCCATTGATCATATGGCGGTTCCAAGGTCAGTTTGATCCAACGGTGGTGAAGAAGGAGCACACGGATCGCTGACGTGGCACTGGAGTAGCCCCTACTCCATCTCCCCCTATAAATACCCCCTTAGAGAGACTAGTTAATCATGATGTATCTTAGGAAGAGCTACTCTTAGCTAAGTGTGAGAATAGAGGGAAGAGAGTGAGGAGTTCCCCGAGGAGGAGTCCCGGCTTGTTGGGAGTCTTCTTCCAGGAGCACCTCAGTGGATGCTTGTCTTCTAGTAAGTCTTCTTTCTAGTTGCCTTTCATCTGAGTACTTCCAGTATTTACTTTCTATCTTAGTTTATTTTAAGTCTACAATCGGCCTATCTGGCACATTGCTTTGCCTTGTGTGAAGTACACGAAACCTTAGCTGGGTCTAGAGTAGTAGAATTAGTGTAGACGTGGTGTCTAGATTAAGTGTGCCCTTGTGGACTTCTAGTCACACCTGAAGAACGCTAGCAGCGAAGTGTGACAGGCCTCTGCTGGACATTAGGAGTTCTCTTCAGTGTGTTGTTAGGCAAGTTGCAAATAATAGTTGGCCTGCATGGTAGCTGCCTAAGGAAGTGTTTCGCCACACCCTTTTCACCTATCGGCCACAGTAGGAAGGGAGTTAACTCTCAAGTATACTTAGAATAGCTTAGCCAGAAGCCAAATAGTAGAAATACCTCTCTACCCAATCCTAAGCCCTTTGATCATCATCCGATGACTCAATTGGTCTAGTTATTCCACTTCTCGTTCCCTGTGGAAAATACGATACCTGGAATACTCCTGGTGAAGTGCTACATTGACCACCGTCCGCTTGCGGTAAAACCGTTTGCCACTTCTGGTGTCACGCAAGCATTTCTAGTGTTGTGCCAAGGACTGATAATCCTAGGTAGTGACGCTAAGAAGAGTCAACATGTACCTTACATTCCTTTTGATTCTTGTTATGTGCTTACTAAGGTTGAGAAGGGTGTGCATGCTAAGTTTGTTGGTACACCAATTGTTGGTCCAAAGAAGAAGGCCATTTGGGTACCAAAGAGCTTAGTCACTAACCTCCAAGGACCCAAACATGTATGGGTACCTAAGAAACATTGATTTGTTTTGTAGGTAAACTATAAAGCCAGAAGAAGGCATTGGGTGCTTGATAGTGGGTGCACACAACACATGACCGGTGATGGAAGAATGTTCAATTCAATCAATCGAAATGATGACAATGGTGTTGATTGTATCACATTTGGTGACAATGGCAAAGACAAGGTCAAAGGGCTCGATAAAATTGCTATATCCAATGACTTGAGCATTTCCAATGTGCTACTAGTAGAAGCTTGAATTTCAACTTTCTATCCATAGCTCAACTTTGTGATCTTGGTTTCAAATGCATATTTGGAGTTGATGATGTAGAGATCATAAGTGTAGATGGCTCTAACTTGATATTCAAAGGCTTTAGATATGATAATCTATACTTGGTTGATTTCAATGCTAGTGAAGCTCAATTATCAACATGCTTGCTCACTAAATCTAGCATGGGTTGGTTATGGCACAGAAGGCTTGGTCATGTTGGAATAAAACAATTGAACAAATTAGTTAAGCATAATCTTGTTAGAGGCTTGAAACATGTCACATTTGAGAAAGATAAGCTTTGTAGTGCATGTCAAGCCAAAAAGCAAGTTAGCAACACTCATCCAAAGAAGAGCATCATGAGTACATGCAATGCATTTGAGTTGTTGCACATGGATCTATTTGGACCAACCACATACACAAGCATTGGTGGAAATAAATATGGATTTGTGATAGTGGATGATTTCACAAGATACACATGGGTATTTTTTTCTTAGTGACAAGAGTGATGCTTTTGCAACCTTCAAATCATTTGTCAAGAGGATACACAATAAGTTTGAAACAACCATCAAGAAAGTGAGAAGTGACAACAGAAGTGAATTCAAGAACACAAGAGTTGATGAGCTTTGTGATGAATTTGGTATTAGGCATCAATTCTCGGCCAAGTACACTCCACAATAAAATGGTCTTGTTGAGAGGAAGAATAGAACCTTGATTGACATGGCAAGATCAATGTTGAGTGAGTACAATGTGAGTCATTCCTTTTGGGCCGAGGCAATCAACATGGCTTGCTACTATAGCAACCGACTCTATTGTCACCCAATGATGGAGAAGACTCCATATGAGCTATTGAATGGAAGAAAGCCCAACATTGCATACTTTTGGGTTTTTGGTTGCAAATGCTACATATTGAAGAAAGACACTAGATTGAGGAAATTTGAAAAGAAATGTGATGAAGGCTTCTTGCTTGGTTACTCCACTACTAGCAAAGCTTATAGAGTTTGGAATTTGGCTAGCGGTACTCTTGAAGAGGTGCATAATGTTGAGTTTGATGAAACCAATGGCTCTCAAGAGAAAGATGAGAATCTAGATGATGTGAGAGGCACTCAATTGGACGATGCAATGAAGAATATGGACATTGGTGATTTAAGGCCTAGAGAGGTGATTGATGTTGAACATGACAAAGATCAAGTGCTTCCTACCTCTAATGTGCAAGCTAGTGGTTCTCATGATCAAAATCAAGCTAGTACAAGTGGTACTCAAGTGCAAGACCAACAAGCTAGTACATCATCTCATGATCAACCAAGTGTAAGCAATCAAGTGCAAATACTCCAACCAACAAATATTGTAAGAGATCATCCATTGGATCATATCATTAGTGATATTCAAAGAGGAGTGCAAACTAGATCAAGACTAGCATCATTTTGTGAGCATTTCTCCTTTGTGTCTCACATTGAGCCAAAGAAGATAGATGAAGCTTTGAGAGATGTTGATTGGTTTAATGATATGCATGAAGAGCTTAACAATTTTAAGAGAAATCAAGTATGGGAATTAGTTGAGAGGCCTAGTGATCATAATGTCATTGGTACTAGATGGGTCTTTCGCAACAAACAAGATCAAGATGGGATAGTTGTAAGAAACAAAGCAAGATTGGTAGCACAAGGCTATACTCAAGTTGAAGGTCTTGACTTTGGTGAAATATATGCCCCGGTTGCAAGATTGGAAGCAATTAGGATCTTGTTAGCCTATGCTTGTGCACATAACATCAAGTTATATCAAATGGATGTGAAGAGTGCAATTCTAAATGGCTATATCAATGAAGAAGTTTATGTTGAGCAACCTCCCGGTTTTGAAGATGACAAGAAACCCAACCATGTTTACAAGCTAAGAAAGGCATTGTATGGTTAGAAGCAAGAACCAAGAGCATGGTATTAGAGATTGAGAGATTTCTTACTCTCTAAAGGTTTCAAGATGGGCAAGGTTGACACCACTCTCTTCACCAAGAAGATTGGCAAGGACTATTGTGTTGCAAATATATGTTGATGATATCATATTTGGATCAACCAATCAAGAATTTTGTGAGGAGTTTGGAAACATGATGGCTAATGAATTTGAGATGTCAATGATTGGAGATCTTAGTTACTTCCTTGGTCTTCAAATCAAACAATTGAAGAATGGCAGATTTGTGAGTCAAGGCAAGTACAAACATGCTCAAGAAATTATGTATGGATGATGCAAAGTCAATTAGCACACCAATGGGAAAAAAATGGAAGCCTAGATAGTGATACAAGTGAAAATATGGTGGATCAAAAGTTGTATCGGTCTATGATTGGAAGCCTACTCTATGTGACCGTATCAAGACCGGATGTCATGTTTAGTGTATGCATGTGTGCAAGATTTCAAGCCTCACCAAAGAGAAAGTCATTTGAAGGCAACAAAGAGAATATTGAGGTACTTGAAGCATACACAAAATGTTGGTTTGTGGTATCCCAAAGGTGCAAATTCTGAACTTGTTGGATATTCTGGTTCAGACTATGTGGGATGCAATGTTGAAATAAGAAGCACATTGGGCACATGTCAACTATTGGGAAGATCACTTGTCTCATGGTCATCCAAGAAAGAAAAGAGTGTTACACTATCAACCGCTGAAGTGGAGTACATTGCGGACCGTAGTTGTTGTGCACAAATCCTATGAATGAAGGCAACATTGAAGGACTTTGAAATAAACTTCAAGCAAGTGCCATTGCTATGTGACAATGAAAGTGTTGTGAAGCTCACGAACAACCCGGTTCAACACTCAAGAACAAAGCATATAGATGTCCGCCATCACTTCATAAGAGATCACCAAAAAAAGGGGACATTTGCATTGATAGTATAGGCACCGATGATCAACTTGCTGATATATTCACCAAGCCACTTGATGAGAAGAGGTTCTGCAAGCTAAGGAATGAATTGAACATACTTGACTTCTCAAATATGTGTTGATGCACCCCCACTTATATGACATGCCTCTCCTTCGAGCAAAGCAAGGTAAAATTGATTGACATGTCATTCATTCTTTGCTAAGGACTTGCTTAGTGCATCTAGTCATTCATTACATGTCTTAGGCTCATTCATGAAAATCAAATGAATTTGATGCTTGTAAAGTACCACTATTGCTTCTATGTTTGACTTGATCTAGTGGTAGCATATAACATGTTTGGGGGCTTGCAATCCTAGTGTTTGATCTAGAATATGAGCTATAAGTGTTTAACTCAACATGGTAATAGATAACCCTTATTTTGGAGGTGTGAAAAAGCTTGTCCTTGGATTAAACCAAGTTAAATATCTTAGGCAAGTAATCTAGATTGGACCAATTGGGGAAAATGATCGCACTTCACATGGTTTCACACTAACCTATCTAAAATTTGAGCTCACCTTTTCTGGTCTTTGATGATAAAGGGGGAGAGAATTTCCCAAAGATTTGCTAAAAGGGGAGAAGTACAAAGATAGGGAGTAACATGATAAAAGAAGGGGATCAATTAAAATTTTGAAGCACACAAGTAGGGGGAGCAAGCTCATAAACTTGTATGTTGCATTTGAATGTGCATCACATATATTTGCTTGCATTTGCATTAGCTTTAGAAGCTTTCTCTCCAATACCTTGCTTGTGTGGTGTATGCTAGTTATAGGTTTGGTTGATGAAATGAAGGACTAGCATGCATAGGTAGTGTAACTAGACTTCTAGTTGTGTCACAAGTGGTACTAGAACCGTGTTTATAATGTTGATCTCACGGGGTGTTCTAGTTTTGTGAGTGTCTAGTTACTAATGGTGCTAAGGATGCTGTATATTGGCAACTCCGATTGGTATCACGCTTCAAAGGTCCATTCTTTACACCTTAGCATCATTTTGTAGAAATTGACTCCCATATTTCCTATTCAAGCATATGTGCAAGCTTTCCAATCCAAACTCTTAGCACATATGTAGGGGGAGCAATTGATACCAATTTGGGTTTATGAAACTTATCCATAACCTTTGCACATGGTAAAATGCTTGGGCAAGCAACATGAATACAAGAAAATTTTATTGAAAATCTTTGTAAAAAGGGTTGTCATCAATTACCAAAAAGGGGAAGATTAAAAGCCCTAGTTTGGTTTTGGATAATTGATGAAACCCTAGTACTAACCTCTATACCAAGTGTGTAGACTTAATGAGGTTGGTACATGCCAAGTGATGGAGCAAGAGATGATCATGGTAATAATCGTGATGACCACAAGATGATCAAGTGCTCAACTTGGAAAAGAAGAAAGAGAAAAACAAAACCCTATGGAAATCAAGAAAAAGGTATTGCTTAGGGTTTTAGTTTTTGTGATCAAGACACAATAGAGGGTGTGATCACATTTAGGATAGATAGCTGTACTATAAAGAGGGGAATTCTTTGGCTAAGCAGTTATCAAGTGCCACTAGGTGTCATTGGTCATGTGCATGCATTTAGAACCTAGTGAGCTAACTTAACTCCTTCGAAGAAAATAATCGTGAAGATGCTAAAACATGTGCACTTGTTGGTACACACCTGGTGGTGTTGGCACTCTTTAAGAAGGAGGTGAAAAGTTTCTTGCGCTAGTGGAAAGTTTGGATAAGTCACCGGAGTGTCACCGAACGCTCTGACCATAGGCATCGGACGCTGAGCCTGCGCGTCTGGTGTGCTGTCACTGCCTGGCGCCGTTAGGGTTGAGCACCAGACGCCAAGCACCGGACGCGGGTTAGACCTTGTTTGTGCGTCTGGTGTAGCTTGACTTCAGTGGGTGCTTCTGACTGAGAGCACCGGACGCTCAGGTTGCGTCTGGAGGTGTGAGTCTGGTGGTCCCATGCATTTGACAAACTCTCTGCGTACATGACTGGTGTGCACTGGACGCGTCCGGTGCTAACTTGAGCGCATCCGATGGTTCATTTTTTACCGTTAGAGATCGACGCACGTGGTTCACTCTGTGGACATGTGGCTGTGCTGTGGAGCACCGGACGCAGGGGTTGAGCGTCCGGTGGCTCCTGCTTGAGCGTTCGGTGACCCTGACTTTTGCCCAGTAAAAGAGCCAACGGCTCTATTTGTTTAAGCTTATAAATAGTTATTGGCCAGCTTGGGGCTCACTTTCTTAGCATTCTAGCATACTTGACATCCTTGTGAGCCTAAGCAAACACCTCCCACTCATCTCCTTAATAGATTAATCATCTTGTGAGATTGGGAGTGTTTCTAAGTGCATTTGCTTGAGTGATTGCATCTAGTGGCACTTGGGGATCGATTTGGCTGCAGTTTTCTTGTTACTCTTGGTGGTTGCCACCACTTAGATGGCTTGGAGCAGCGGAGGAGCATTGACACAAGTTGGTGATTGTTCGTGGCCATGTCCCTGTGATTGTGAGGGGTTTTGTACCGTCCCCGGTGAAGAGCCAAAAGGTAACTCTAGTGGATTGCTTGTGTCATTGAGTTACCTCACTTGTGGGTTGGTTCTTGCGGTGTCCTAGTGAGGACGAGGTTCGTGCTACACCTCTTAGCCACCGAACCACCAAGTGTTGGTCGACACAACAGGGATGTAGCGTGCCGGCAAGCACGTGAACCTCAGAAGAAAAATCGGTGTCTCAATTGTGTTTGATTGGCATTCTCACAGTGCTTGATTATTCATATATTGGTGATTGGTTCATCCCCTACTCGGTGGTATAAATTTCTCATCCTCTCCATTTACATACCGCAAAGTAGTGTAACTAGTTTAGTTGCTAGTCTTGCCTTGTGTAGCATAGTTCACTAGTGTAGCTTGTAGTGACATAGCTCTTGTGTGCCTAGTGATTATAGCAACTATAATTGTTTGTTAGGTGGCTTGCAAACTCCCCACTAGAGCTAGAGCAAAAGCTTCGCTTTGTTATTTACTAACCTCTTGCTCTAGTGAGTTTGTAGAATTTTTAAATAGGCTATTCAACCCCCTCTAGCCATATTACGACCTTTCAAAGGTTCTTGTTTGGTTTTTGGTAATTGAGTGACAACTTAGGTGGACAAATAGTATTTATGTGAGATACACAATAGATTAGTCCACAGGTGATTATGTGATGATGGAGGAGCTCATTGCATATGTGACCAAGGTGGAGAAAATCAAGATGAGGCTTGGCTCAATGGACCAGTTGCAAGAGTGAAGGGCAAGGCGGAGGCTTTGAAGCGAGGGACTGCAAGTGACGGTGAAGCTTGAGCAAGACTTGGCACTGATGGACCGAGACAATGGTGAAGAGCAAGTGAGGTCAAGATCGATGAACCAATACGGTCACGTGATGATATGAAGTGGATCATATCATTTGATGATTGGTTGGTGCATGTGTTGCATCAACATCGGAGGAGATGGAATGGAAAGCGCAAGGCAAAGGAATAACCTAGGGCATTTCCATTTTACCGGTCATAGGTGTGTAGAGAAGTTGATTACCGGATTTAGGATACATAGCCATACTATCAAGAGGGGCAAACTTGTTTGCATATCGGTCATCTAGTGCCACTTGAGTGATCTAACTTTGCATATGTGTTAGGATCGTGTGGCGTGGAGAGTTGAGAGGCTAACTCCTTTGGGAAAATGTTTGTGAAAATGCTAACACACTTGCACATGGTGGTGTACAATTGGTGGTGTTAGCACATTTACAAAAGAGGTGGAGTTCCTAGGGTAGAGAGGGGTTTGGGTTTGAGAAAATTAAGTGTATATTTTCTATTGTGCCAGTGGGAAGTTTGGAGAAGTTGTGGGAGGGTGGACACTGGTGTTGGCAGCATCGGACGCTAGACCAGAACGTCCGGTGTACTATCAGTTGTTTGCGTAGGCGTAGACTAAGCATCAGACCCTCAGTATCGGACGTAGGCTAGACACTATTCGTGTGTCCGGTGCCCCTGCGTGTTTGCAGTGCTGTCTGAGTAAGGGTCTAATGCTTGTTGATATTTGGGAACGCAATAAGGAATTGATCCGCAAGCGCACGGATATCGGTGAGCACTTCACCCGGGAGGTTATCCAGAGTATCGTATTTATATTTTTACCACTAGGAGAAAGAGTGCATCTGACTAACCTAGTCTATTACTACTAACCTTTAGGCTACAAAGAATATTTCTTGATGTGAGTGATATATAGAGAAGACTACAACCGTAATCTCTTTCTAACCTTGGTATGGATGATCTACTGCTCTATTGGGGAAGCTTAAGGAATCTAGACACCACAGAGGATGTTCAACCCGCACCTATAAACCCTATCCTTCCTGCTAACGAGATATGGTTTGCAAAGGTAACTCAGAAATGTCACGTTCCTCGCTACTACTACGGTCCAGCTAGTCAGGGGATATCTATGAGTATCCTAGCCCAAACACCACGTCTACGCTAGAGATGATTACTCTAAACTTTACGCGAAGAGATTAAAGTAAACTCATAAACCAAAGAACAATAAAACAAGAACTTACTAGAATTTAGAAGTCGAAATACTGAAGAATCCTAGGAGCAAGCTTCAGGTTAGGAGAACTTGATCTCGCAGGTACAACCTCGGAGTAAACACCGACAGGTCGGGCTTCCTCCGATCTACACCTCCACTTTATCTCTCTCAATCTAGTAGAAACTAGAAGATCTAATTCTACTCACATTGGATGTTAAGCCCTAAGTCTATTTAGAGGAGAGGTATTCCTTCGAGGGCTCCTCTCAACTCTATGATGAACTTGTCTCCTCCAGGGGCCAGGGGGTCTGGTTTTATAGTCCCCTCAAGTGAACGTGAGCCGTCGGATCAAACCGACATTGATTGAACGGTTATCCTTGATCCTTTAGGTCGGTGGAGCTTGATCCACGAAAAGAGTTCTGATTGGAGTCCAAAGGGGGGCGGGCGCCCTAGTCTCCTGGGTGGGCTCCCTGAGCCAGGCCTCGTTCGGCCTCTGCTTCGTTCTCGTGGCTTCTAAAGTCTTCTGGATGGTAGAAAATTGAGCGGTGCGTTGATATCTCTATGTAATCCCAACATGTGGGCCTTTCTTCCTTATTTCCTGATAAATAACAAAACTCGTGGAATTCTGTCAGATCAAACCCTAATTCTAGGTGTTGTTTGTATATTGGTCATTTCTCTTGTTTATTTGATAATTAAAATTGATACTTACGAACCGTCAACAAATACCCCCATACTTAGGCTTTTACTCGTCCTCGAGAAAAGGATGGTTAAGAAAAATATCTGGGATTAAAACATTGTAAAGCATTCTCTTCATGCCTGCAGGGTGTTGTAAAAATTCACTGTGTACCATAGTTAGGGAAATATATGGTCAAGAGTAGAGATCTTTTTTTCGTAATCCTGTCACTTGGAGTTTTTGTATATTTTTGAAAAGAAATTTAGCATACCTTTATCCTCATAGGTTCTCTCAGATCACTCATTATCTTTTATATATCTCACTGAGGCTATTTTAATTTGCAAAAATTCTCAAGCATTCTTACCTTGCATCTGTTGCCTGATCAAAACGGGATCCGAGGAGAAGAATGCCATACTCTTAGATCAAAGACTTTGGAAATTAAAAACTTGTCAACTCTTGCTGGCATATTGCTTATTAGAGGGACCATGGGCTATCATTTTCCATTTTCTCTTTTTTTTAAGTGGATACCGAGTTACCTCTAATTCTACTGTTGGACACTTGTCCATTTTTCTGCAAGGTTATCGAGCAATTGCTCCTTTTTATTTCCTCGAAATATCCTTATTTTTGCATAGCCCATGCCTCTAATGCAATAATACTTCGAAAGAGTGAATCTTTCTGAATAAATGTCTTGATCTTAGGAGCATGATAAATCTCTCAACAAGGGTCTAACTCATTTTGAACAAACTCAATACAGAGTAGATAGCTTTTATAATCATAATTAATATTTTCAGTTTTATCAGGCATATAAAACACTGAGGATGGTAGCTAGAATTTTGAAGATTTTGAAATAAATTCTCCAAGCAACAATGATATCAAGAATAAGGTACTCATACTCTACCATCTCACATTCCAGAATGACTTAAGCAACACAGGGTTTTAAAATGATTTTATAATAATTGCAGGTTTTCAGGAAATATCATAGAGTGAAATTAATCATGATTAGAAACATCTTTTTAATTTATCATGTCAGAAACAATGTTCTGCATAATCCAAGATATATGTGTATGCGTGAAGTAAAGTGTGCAGAGTGTGTACCTGAATCGTGGAGTGGTGTAGTCGATGTGTGTTTGGCATGTCGAGGGATCTCCCCCATACTTGTTTTCTTCTTTCTTGCATAAAAGTAAAGTAGAGACACACAAGACATAATAATAATAATGCTCTTTATTAATCTTGAGGCATTTATTACAAATGACTAGTAGCAAACTGACGATAATAGTAAATCTAAACCGAATTTAAAGATAAATAACTAAGATGTATTGCCTCAAGGTCTAATCTAGATAACTTAGCGGCGCTCTAACTCCTTGATCTTCTTATTGGCACGAGCAAGATCATGCCTAAGGCCTAATATAACGGTGTTCTGGTTAGAGAGCTGCCTAGTGATGGAGTTAACCGAGGACTGGAGGTCTATGATGACTCTGTCTAGCCTGCGAACGTCCTCATCAATATCTACTATAGTCTTGCGACACTTAGGAGGTGTCTCAAAAGCATTGAGAGCGTGCTTTGGGGCTGCTTTTGGAGGGATGAAACAGACTTTGGCTGCTCTAATCCCTTCAAAGTAAGACCTCTCTTCCTCCATAGTGTAGCAGATGCTGCTGATCTCGCCGCTCCGGTTGGTCTTGACTCCAACGACCCTCTCATTGGGTCTTGGTGGAAGGATCCTCGTGTCGGTTGGTACCTTGATGGTGGTCTCCTTCTTGGATGATTATCCCTTGAGAAGTAGGGGTTGTGGTAGTGCGGTGAGAACTGGTTGAGCATGGTAGGATTGGGCGGAGCTGCGCTGGCATAAAGGCATGGCTTCTAGCTGTCGCTCTGTGTTGGTCGGGACAAGAGCACGGGCGTCGGGGTCTTCCTCAGGCTTCATGTTGAGGTTGAAGGGGACGACTTCCCAAGCGAGGGACTAAACAAGCTCTAATTGAAGAAGAAGAAGAGAAGGCTTGGGTGGATTGGTGTTTGAAAACTGACGTCAGGGGTCTGTTTATATAGGGGTCAAAAAGTGCCTCTAGGGGTTGTTCGGGTTGCTCCCGTCGATGTGCGTGCGAAACTTTCCATCTGAAGGATTATTTGGATTACCATAAGTGTGTTTTCCATTACGGAGGAAATCGGGACCGAGAGGGATCAGGGGCTGGGCGCCCGCCCTCATCATCAGGGCGCCCGCCCTGTGTCTGGACCCTCAGTGGGCCCGCTTCCTCGAGCGTGTTTCTAGATGCAAAACTTATTAGGAAAATATATGTATGACCCAAAAATGTCAGATTAAAAAGGTCGGGCTCTAATTCTCCATGGGAAGGTAAAAATGGATTACGTCTATTTCTTCTAATTCTTTATTGGGCTCTAAAAATAATTTAAGACGTTGACCATTTACCTTGAATAACGTACCTTCGTCGTTTTGAAGTGTGATAGCTCTGTGGGATGATGAATTGATTACCTTGAATGGTCCTTCCCACTTACTACGGAGTTTTCCATGCCCGAAAAGCTTCACCCTGGAATTAAAAAGTAATACCTTATCTCCGGGTGCGAACTCCTTCTTCTTGATTCTCTTGTCATGCCACCTTTTGACTCTTTCTTTATAGATCTTCGAATTGTGATATGCTTTCTCTCGCCATTCTTCCAATTCTGATAGTTGCATTCTTTGATGATCCCCAGCGACATCTAGGTCCATATTCCATCTCCTTATGGCCCAGTGTGCTTTGAATTCTAGTTCAACAGGTAGGTGGCAAGTCTTCCCGTACACCAATTGGTATGGGGACATTCCAATTGGGGTCTTGTATGATGTCCGGTATGCCCAGAGTGCATCAGGTAACTTGTCTTTCCATGCCGTTCCCATTTCATTCACTATCTTCTGAAGAATATTCTTGATTTGCTTGTTGGAAGTTTCTGCTTGGCCACTTGTCTAAGGATGGTAGGGGGTAGCGACGTTGTGACGGATTCCATGTTTTGATAGATATTACTTGAAGCGTTTGTCGATGAAGTGTGCTCCTCCATCACTTATCACTACTCTGGGGACTCCAAATCTTGGAAATATAATTTCTTCAAACATCCTCTTTGAACTAATATTGTCGGCATGCTTGCAAGGTAATGCCTCTACCCACTTGGAGACGTAGTCAACTACCACCAAGATGTACTCACACTTCTTTGATGGAGGAAATGGACCCATGTAGTCTATTCCCCAGACATCAAAGAGCTCAATCTGAAGGTTGTTGGTGAGTGGCATGGCATCCCTTGTGTTTATGTTTCCGTGCCTTTGACATGGCCCACATCTTCTGATATATTGCTTCGTGTCTTCATACATTGTAGGCCAGTAGAATCCACACTGCCAGATCTTTGAATGTGTACGGAATGCTCCATAGTGACTTCCATATGGTGATGAATGACATCTGTCGATGATCTTCCATCCTTCCTCAGTGGTCACACACCTCCCGAGTAAGCCATCAGAGCATACTCGGAAGAGGTATGGCTCATCCCATATATGTGAACGACTTTCTTGAATAAGCTTCTTCTTGTTTGCTCCTAGTGGTACATACCGGGAAACCATAAAACTAACAATATCTGCATACCAGTGGTCAGACCTGTTAATCCCGTAGAGCATGTCGTCCCGGAGTGAATCATTGATGGGGGTTTCCTCTGGACTCTTAAAATACATTCTAGACAAGTGATCAGCAACAGAATTTTCTACTCTTTTTTTATCTTTTATTTCTAAGTCAAATTCTTGAAGTAATAAGATCCATCTAATCTGGTGAGGTTTAGCATCTTTTTTAGTGAGCAAATATTTTAGTGTAGCATGATTAGTGTAAACAATTATTTTAGCTCCAACTAAATAAGATCTAAATTTATCAATGGCAAAGACAACAGCCAGAAGCTCTTTTTCAGTGGTTGCATAATTAAGTTGAGCTCCTGTCAAAGTTTTACTGGCATAAGCAATTGCATGATGCTTCTTATTTTTAGTTTGTCCCAAAACTGCCCCCACAGCATAATCACTAGCATCACACATAATTTCAAAAGGCAATGACCAATCAGGGGGTTGAATGATTGGTGCAGAGATGAGTGCTTTCTTTAATAAATTGAAAGATGTTAGACATGCATCATCAAATTCAAAAGGAGCATCCTTGGCTAGCAAAAGAGTAAGTGGACTAGCAATAAATGAAAAATCTTTTATGAATCTACGATAAAAACCAGCATGTCCAAGAAAGCTTCGAATTCCTTTTATATTCACAGGTGGAGGTAGTTGTTCAATTACTTCAATTTTAGCTTTGTCTACCTCAATACCTCTTTCAGACACTGAGTGTCCCAGCACTATTCCTTCTCTAACCATAAAATGACATTTTTCCCAATTAAGGACTAAGTGCTTTTCCTCACATCTTTGCAAAACCTTGTCTAAGTTTTCAAGACAGCTATCAAAAGTTTTTCCATAAACAGAGAAATCATCCATGAAAACTTCCATAATCTCTACAATCATATCAGAAAATATAGGCATCATGCATCTTTGAAAAGAAGTTGGTGCATTACATAACTCATAAGTTCCGTATGGGCATGTAAAAGTGGTTTTGCTTTGATCATCGGGATGGATCGGGATCTGGTGATACCCTGAATATCCATCTAAGAAACAGAAGAACGAATGGTTCGCTAATCGCTCTAGCATCTCATCTATGAAAGGTAAAGGAAAATGATCCTTTCTCGTGGCTTTGTTCAGTTTTCTATAGTCTATGCACATCCGCCATCCTGTGACGGTGCGTTGCGGAATTAGCTCATTCTTTTCATTCATAATAACAGTCATGCCTCCCTTTTTAGGCACAACTTGGACTGGGCTTACCCACTCACTGTGCGGCACAGGATATATAATTCCTGCATGTAGCAACTTTATAACTTCCTTTTTAACTACCTCTCTCATTGTGTTGTTAAGTCTACGTTGGGGTTCTCGAGAAGGTGAAACAGAAGGATCTGTTGGAATACGATGGGTACAAGTCATAGGACTGATTCCTGTAAGATCTTGGAGTGAGTAGCCAAAAATTGAGTGATGTTTCTCAAGAATGGTCATTAATCGCAGAGTTCACTCCTGAGTGAGTTTATCGCTAATGATCACAGGAAACTCTGGATTATTGTTTAGGAAAGCATAGATAAGACCGGGTGGTAAAGTTTTAAGCTCTATGGGAGGTCTAGGTGTTTCTGCAAACACATCTAAGGGTTCAGGTTTAGAATGTTCAGCTTCTTCTTCTGTGAAGAAAGGAGTTTCGTCTTCTAAGTCTGGTTCATCTAAAAGCTCTAGAGATGAAGCCTTTACCTCCTCCATAGGATCAGGCAAAAGATATGACTCGGCCTTATTATTCAAAGAGTGTGAAATTGTTATTGGAAATTTAAAGGTTTTCCCAAAAGAAATGTGTAGCTTTCCAGTATGACCTTCATAAAGGAGTCTTCTAAAAGGTTGTCTTATCAACAGGTCGAAGTCCCATGTATCAAAGATATACAAGTTCAAATGAACCATGGAGCCTTCTACCGTAAGAGGTAGGACATTAATAATTCCAAGACTGGGGACTAATCGTCCCGAAGATTCCTTTATGACTTTTGTTGTGGGGGTTAAGACAAGATTTTTAAATAATTTAAGTGCAAAAGATTCAGATATGATGTTGATCCCCACAACAAGATTATAGAGAGCATCAAATCGATCAGAATCATAAGCACAGCGTATAGTTATAGAGGGTGTGTCCAAATGGATCACATCAGAGAAAAGCTCTGATTCCTCCAACCACTCGCTACTCATGACTGAGATAAGCTCTCTCAATTGATGTTCACTTGGTAAACAAATGCTAAAGTGGCCGTTTTGGGGTTTGTTAGTAGAATGGTAATTTGAAATGTTTCCAAAATCGGCAAAAAGATCAGATTCTATATCCAGCATGAAGTCTGGTGGTGGAATTTCTTCCTTTTGTGGCTCAGAACTTGGGATAGCTAAAGTAGATGGAGAATTTGGCACAGTGTCTTCTTCGGCTTCGTGGGTTTCATCATGAAGGGTATTATCCATCTCAGCTTCTAGGATTCTATCTAGGATCACTCTAGCATCATCAGTAGGGATGCGAAAGAAAGAACCTCTAGACATTGTATGTAGCATTTGTTTATGATCTTTCTGAAGACCTCGAAAAAAGTGAAATAAAAGAGCAGGGTCTTCAAGATTAAGGTTTCGACCAGATTCTAAAAGATCAGAAAAACGTTTACAGGATTTTCCCAAAGTTTCATTATCTTTTTGTTTAAAAGATAGGACTTCGAGTCTAAGGTCGCCAATACGGTCGAGGGAATAAAAATCTAGAAAAAAGTTGGCTCGTAAAACTCCCCATTCACCTCGTTGTTGACTTACCTTCTGACTGTACCATTGTCTAGCTTGTCCCCTTAAAGAAAAAGGAAAAAGCTTCCAACATAAAGTTTTATCAGAAATGCCTTCAATGCGAAGACAATCACATGTTTGCTCAAAATCTCTAATATGAAGGTAAGGGTTTTCGTCTTCGTTTCCCAAAAAAGATAGGTTTTGAATCATGGCAATCAACCTAGAACTTAACCTATACTGGGATGTTTGGATAAGTTGTGATGACTCCCATGGTAAAAGGTCAGTTTCTGAAGGTGTTGCAAATTGATAGATTGATTTAGAATCTTGGTTGTCCATAAGGTAAGAATAAAGAAAATAAATAAAGAATATAAAAGATAAGAAAAGGTAAAAGTATAGATACAAGCTAGTAGTAAGACTCAAGGTTATCTTAGCAAACCGTCTTTCTCCCCGGCAACAGCGCTACAAATGCTTGTTGATATTTGGGAACGCAATAAGGAATTGATCAGCAAGTGCACGGATATCGGTGAGCAATTCACCCGAGAGGTTATCCAGAGTATCGTATTTATTTTTTTACCACTAGGAGAAAGAGTGCATTTGACTAATCTGGTCTATTACTACTAACCTTTAGGCTACAAAGAATGTTTCTCGATGTGAGTGATATATAGAAGACTACAACCGTAATCTCTTTCTAACCTTGGTAAGGATGATCTACTGCTCTATTGGGGAAGCTTATGGAATCTAGACACCACAGAGGATGTTCAACCCGCACCTATAAACCCTATCCTTCCTGCTAAGGAGATATGGTTTGCAAAGGTAACTCAGAAATGTCACGTTCCTCGCTACTACCACGGTCCAGCTAGTCACGGGATATCTATGAGTATCCTAGCCAAAACACCACGTCTACGCTAGAGATGATTACTCTAAACTCTACGTGAAGAGATTAAAGTAAACTCATAAACCAAAGAACAATAAAACAAGAACTTACTAGAATTTAGAAGTCGAAATACTGAAGAATCCTAGGAGCAAGCTTCGGGTTAGGAGAACTTGATCCCGCAGGTACAACCTCGGAGTGGACACCGACAGGCCAGGCTTCCTTCGATCTACACCTCCACTCTATCTCTCTCAATCTAGTAGAAACTAGAAGATCTAATTCTACTCACATTGGATGCTAAGCCCTAAGTCTATTTAGAGGAGAGGTATTCCTTCGAGGGCTCCTCTCAACTCTATGATGAACTTGTCTCCTCCAGGGGCCAGGGGGTCTGGTTTTATAGTCCCCTCAAGTGAACGTGAGCCGTCGGATCAAATCGACATTGATTCAATGGTTATCCTTGATCCTTTAGGTCAGTGGAGCTTGATCCACGAAAAGAGTTCTGATTGGAGTCCAAAGGGGGGCGGGCGCCCTGGTCTCCTGGGCGGGAGCCCTGGGCCAGGCCCCGTTCGGCCTCTGCTTCGTTCTCGTGGCTTCTAGAGTCTTCTAGATGGTAGAAAATTGAGCGGTGCGTTGATATCTCAATGTAATCCCGACATGTGGGCCTTTCTTCCTTATTTCCTGATAACCCCCTGCAGAAACAGATAAACAACAAAACTCGTGGAATTTTGTCAGATCAAACCCTAATTCTAGGTGTTGTTTGTATATTGGTCCTTTCTCTTGTTTATTTGATAATTAAAATTGTTACTTAAGAACCGTCAACAGTGCTGAGGGGAGCATCCGGTGGTACGCGTCCGGTGACACTACGTGAAAAACACCCTCTCTGAATACAGTTTCGGTGTGCACCGGACACGTCCGGTGTGGACCAGTAGAGCATCCGGTGCTACTGCTTCCGGTGCGAGCGCGTGTTAGCCATTGGCAGCAATGGTCGAGTTCAAATGGCTAGTGAAACATGGCTGTCTTTAGAGCACCAGACGCAGGGTTCGAGCATCCGGTGGCTCCCTGTAGCGTGTCCAGTGCCCACATGTTCTGCCCAGTGAAGGGGCAACAGCTAGTTTAGCCCTTGGGGCTATAAATATAAGTGGTGGCCAGCCTTGGCTTGGGCTGAGCACCCTTGGGACTTAGTGTCCATGCTTAGGGTGTGCTAGTGAAGCCTCTAACTCACATATGCTTGATAGTGATCATCCGATTGTGTGAGTGAGTGATTCTAGTGCGTTGCATTGAGAGATTGCATCGAGTGGCACTTGGTGTTCGTATTGCAAGCTAGTGGTGCTTGTTACTCTTGGAGGTTGCCACCTCCTAGAAGACTTGGTGGCTTGTGACTCCGTCGAAGCACGCAAGGAGATTGTGCGGTGCTCCGGAGAAGAGATTGTGAGGGGTACAGTGCTTACCCCATGGGGATCGCGAAGAGCAACCCTAGTGGATTGCTTGTGGCTTGGAGGATCCCAATCTTGAGAGTGGATGTGTAGCACCCGCTGAGGGTTTAGCTTTGGGTTTCCAATTAGCTCGTGATCCATTAAGTGGGTGTATCGCCACAACAAGGATGTAGCTTGGTGGCAACCAAGTGAACCTCAATAAAAATCACCATGTCAACATTGTCTACTCTTCTTCGTGGTTTGCATTCTCTATACATGATCTTGTATTTACATTCTTTATACACTTGTGCTTGTGTAGTTACTTTTCTAATTAGTTAGCTTGTGTAGCTTGCTAGTTACCTTCTTACTTGTGTAGCTAGAAGTAGTTCCCTTGTGTGGCTAATTTGGTTTGTGTAACCTTGTTAGTCACAATGCTTAGTTTGCATAGCTAAGTAATTTGCGCTCTCTAATTTGGCATTGGTTGCCTTGTTATTGAGCACTGCTAGTGAGCTTTGGAGCTTTGTGCTTTTACTTACTAGTTGTATAGGAGCTCCCTGGTTTGCAAAGTACTAGTGGCATAGGTTTGTGTGACCTTGCTCCTAGAATTGGTTAGGTGAGCTCTTGCTAAGGAAGTGTCACACCCAAATTTAAAGATAAATTTCAGTACAATAAACCTCATGTGCGCCCCAGGAATAGTCACGCACACAAGTCGACAAATTAAAGGAGTATCATCACAAGTGTCTTACAAAGCGAATATTACAACCATGGACATCGAAGTCTGACAACGAGCAGAATAAAACACATAACTAGCTATAACTTGGTAGCTTCAACACAGGGACGACCGACTGGTGGATCGCCAACCTAGAAGTCCTCCGGGAATTCCTCATAGTAGTTGTCATCTGTTACCCATCCGGGATTTTTATCCAAAAAGAAATATAGAAACAAGAGTGAGTACATCTCGTACTCCGCAAGCATAACATAGGATTTTATGTGGCTCAAAAAGGTCAGACACTGGCTACTGCAATTAGCATTTTATTTGGCCAATGTTTTAACCATAATTAATCATAAATTATGCTTAAGAATCCCGATTAACCCACATGATTACGTGATAACCACACCGTTAACCTTCACGGTTAACACCATTACCATCACGGTTAAACCACATTAATCATCATGATCGATGCATCACATTTTCATAAGTCATTCACCATAACCATCCATTCCCAACTATTCCGTAAGGGTCCAAGGCCGCTCATGTCCGAGAGCACGGCTAGTATACCAGTTTGATCAAACACTGCGCAGAGGTGTGCACTTTTCCCACAAGTCGTGTTACCCATATGCCTGGGGTTTGCAAGACCCACTAACACTGCCAAGGTGAATAGACAGGGAACACTATGAAGCCTTCCATAGGCCTCGTCTAACCAGTTAGGGCCGCAAGGTTCCCTCAGCATGCAGATATAGAGGACCCCCATTTCCTATGGTACATTTCTATCACAGCTATACACATAGGAACAGAAGCAGTTCTATATCCAAAGTGGCAAGCTCCTCTTGCGCCCTTTCGGGTAACCTCTAACCAGCTAGATGAGATCCTACTACTGAGCTAAAGTTAGAGCCATATAACCATCACGGTTGCACTGTAAGTCCCGGATAGTCGCTTACAGAGAAGTCCTTACGGAGCGTCTAGGTCAACCTGACCGAAGTCATTTGCACCATAGCCCTTTTCCCATCATTTATCATCATATTTAATAAAGTCAGAAGGATAGTGAAGTCTCAAATAGTTAAAGCACTAGCAAAGCTACCCACATGCAATCTACCCATAGGTGTCATAAATATGTAGTCAGGTAGCTAGGATGTCCTTAGGGTTATTGTAACACCCTAAAAATTGTTTTCTAGGAAACAGAACTAAAATGAATTAATTTTGTATTTTGTTGCTCATGAAACATAGGAAAATAATATTTTCATTTAAATAAAATTTATCATAGGACTAAGCAAAACTGTTGTGCATTCATGCTTGTGCATTTATTTTATTGAGATGTGTGGCTTTGTCAAAAATCCAAAAAAAGGTTTAAAATGAATTTGAAATGAGTTTTAAATAGCTTTTGGTTTAAAAAGAAAAAACAAAAGAAAAGGGAAAACTTTCCCCCATCTGCATTCTGGCCTGAAGGCCGAGTCCTTCCCCTCCCCTCTTCCCCCAGCCCATTTCTCTCTGGCCCAGCAGCGCGCTGACTTCCTCTCTCCCTTAGGCCACTGACAGCCGGACCCCGCCACCTCTCTCGCTGACCGCCTGGACCCACGCGTCGGATTCCTCCCCCTTTCCTTCCTTCTTCCCTGGGCGTCCACGACTGGGACTCCATTGAAGGAGACCTCACCCCAATCCCGATTTCCACAGTATTTGATTTTTCTTGAGCCCTATTTAGCCTTGGCTTTCCCCCACTATGTCCCTTTTTCCATCTACAAAGGACCGAGATCGGTTTTAGCTGCTTCCCGACGCCAGTTAGATCTCGCCGAGCTCGAGTCCAAACGCCAACGCGGTGAGCTCTCCCTGCGGCCTTCCGGCTCGAGCTTAGTGCCTTGGTGAGTTCGCCTTCTCCTCCTCCACGCGCCCATGGTCTCGCTTTTCATTTTAGTGCACAGAGTGGTGAAATCAGCGGATGCCGGTGGGGAGCTCGGCCTCTGGCCATGGCGCCACTGCGCTGCGCCCCTGTTCCGGCGCCGCCGGCTACTTCCCTTCCCCTAGAACCGTTCTCATCCGTCCATCGCGCGATCTACGGCCCACAAAAGAACATACCCCTTCGGAGCGTATTTTGCTAAAGAGACCCTAGAAAAGTTGAGAATGAAACCCGCAGTCCAAGGCGCCAGAGGAAAATACGTGTTTTGAGTTCGAAGGCGTATTTCCTATCGCTTAAGTTAAAATAGGTTTTCAGTTATTCACAGATTTGCCACTAAAATTTTTTTGCTCATAAAATATTCATTTTAAATCCACTTTTGTCCATTCAAATTTTGTTAGATTCGTATTTATGAGCTTTACATGTTAGAAGTAATATTTCTCTGTTTTGAAACTATTTATTTTCGCAGTAGCATTTAATTAATTATTTATCTATAGGAAATCTTAGAAAATTCATATCTTCTACGTTTTAACTCCGATTTTCATGAACTTTACGTTTGTATGATCGTAGCGCTGCGTAGAATATTTTTATAAACTTTTATCTTTGTTTTCTCATTGTTGGTGTAATGTTCTAATTATAGCTTGTTTGCTTTGTGTATGATTGTCTCCATTGGATTGCGTGTTGTTGATTGATGATCGAGTTTAGTCAGTGAGCTTTACGTTGGTGATCAAGGTCAGGCTTTTGACGACCAGCAGCCGGCTCACGAGAGCTTTGATCAAGGCAAGTATAACTTGGGATCATCCTTGTTACCTATACACAAGTAATACCACATATATCATATGCATGTGTCCACCTTGATGACCTTAGCAAAATCATAAATGATTGTTATCCTGAATTTCTTGTTACCTATTTTGGATGTGCATTTGGGTAGTTCTTGCTAGTGCTTGAATATAATCCATGATCTTGTAACATCAATGTTTGGATATACAATAAACAGTAAAATAAGCTTTCTAGCAACTTGAATATAAAGGGTGGAAAGAACTCTGGCTTTTGCTGGATAAGGACTTATCTCTTGGCAAAAGCTGGGACAACTCGTACAACCATGAGGGCTATATGGCTCTGGCTTTAGTCAAGTATGAGTACCTTTTCTAGCTCATTAGCGGTTACCCATGTGGCGCAATTGGGAAATAGCAGATCGTGGATTCCTGTGGGTGGATCACATGGACTGACTAATGAAACCAAGCGGCCCTAACTTGTTAGACGAACCTTTGAAAGACTTTATAGTGATCCCTGCCGACCTTCCTTGGTAGTGGGTTAAGAGGTCGACAGGCCTCGGGCAAAAGGGTAAATCATGACTCATGGGTAAAGATGTACAACCTCTGCAGAGTGTTTAAAATTGGTATACTAGCCGTGCCTACGGATACGGGCGGCCCGGAAAACTGACGGAATAGATGGACACTGAGGAACATGATTAATGATGATAAATGATGGTTTATTATGTTGTTTATATGTGTTATTCTTAATTCTATATACATTGATCATGTGGTTATGGGATTTAATATGCTACCTTGATATTTGTTATCCAATGATTAAATATGCTATCTACATATAAAAGCTAAATGCAGTCAAACCAGTGTCAGGTAATTGAGCCTCATGAACGCTTGGTTATACTTGTTGAGTACGATATGTGCTCACTCTTGCTATTTCCTCCACACCTCAGGAGAAGTTTTGGGCTTGTGATCAACCAATCAGTTGGATCCTGTAGAGAGAAATTAATACCCAAAGTTTAGAGTTGTCTATCCGTTGTTTGCTATCAAATGTTATCTCTTTTATACTAAGTACGTTATCTAATTTATGCATTGTATTTTGATGTTACCCCTTATTTGTAGCTATATGTGAGATTTGGCTTTTAATACTCGCATATGGTGCATATCTGGTTTTGTCCTTAAAATTGGGTATTACAGTTATCAAAATTAGACACATGCAGATGCGTAATTAATTAAGTGAGTAGGTGTACAAAGGAAACCCATGTTATACTTGCCTTCGGTGAAGGGAAGCTGCTGCTGGCCCTGCTGCTCCTCGGAGTAAAACGGATCACCCACGGTCACGTCAGCGTCTGCGCTCGATCGGCACCACACAACAACACACATACAGGTTCAAACATACAAGCAAACAATCCTTTAATTAGAACAGTACACCAACAGATCAAAAACAAAATAAAATGTGTAAAAAGATAACCTACATTTTGCTACGATCAGATACATACGAAGATCACGAAAATCGGAACTAAAACGATCAAGTTACGAATTTACGGCGATTTTCTATAGCAATTTAATTAATTAAACCTAAGAAGCCCCAAAATGCTCGGGAAAAGGACAGGGAGAAAGCGGGAGAGGAGGGGAGCTCACCAGCGCGAAGAAAACGGGCAAAGATGGCTCGGTTGGCCCGCTGGCGCGCGGAGAATCACGGCGGCGCTCCGGCGACAGTTCTCAGTGCTTGCGCGAGTGGAGCGGAGGCGAGAGGAAAAGAAATGGGGGAAAGGAAGGGCGGCTCGGGCGCGGGCGCTCTCCACTTGAAACCGAGGCACGGGGGTGAGGAGGTGGGGAACGTGGGAGCGGCTCGGGCGGTTTGCGGCACCGGTTTCCATCTCTGCGAAAGGAGAGGAGGCAGTTGGAGGGGAAAGAGCTGATAGGCGGGCCCAGCTTGTCAGCGGGTGAGAGAGGGGAAGGGAGAAGGAGTGGCCGGCTAGGCCTTGGCCCAGGAGAAGAGAAAGAGGGAGCGCGAGGTTGGGCCCTGAAGGCCGAAAGGAGAAGGGGGAGGAGGGAAGAAAGGTTTTCTTCTTTTTTTTATTTTTCCAAAACCATTTTCAAACTCATTTTTCAAATGGAATTTGAATTCAAAACTCTTTTGTTCAAACCCACACATCACAAAAATAAAATGCACCAGCATGTATGCAACATAAAATGTTATTCTAAACTTATATTAATTTTAATTCCCCAAAATATTTACTTTTCCTATATTTCGATGCTCACAAAAATTAATTAATTTAAATCCAATTCATCTATTTTAGAGAAATAAAATTTTGGGTGTTGCAGGAAGCACCTTATTTTCTTGTTTAGGAACTTTTACAAGGTGTTAGAGAACATAGAAAGAGGGGTGTAGTCATGGCTCGACTGATAGTTTTAATTCCGCATTTGTTTCGGTTAGCCGGCAAAATAAGTTTTAGAAAGGACTATTCATCCCCCCCCTCTAGTCTACCATCTCGACCCTTCATGGGTGGTACACATTATGTAAGCATGGTGTTTAGATATTGCTTATCTATGAATGCACTCTGTATGCCGGGACGTGTGGTAGATCGTAGATGTGATAGACCTATTGAGGCCTCTATAGTCCTCCCCCATGTAGCCTAGTTGTCGGATTAAGGATATATTTATATATCAAAGGTTTCTAAACTCAGTTTATCCTGAGTAATGTTCCTTATATATGGATGTAGTAATGACATTAGCGATGATTATTAGGTATAATTGCATTAATTGAGGTAAGCTTTGACTTGTAGTTATAGAATGGCTTAGGAATTATTCCTATAATATCCTGATTGGACTAATGCTATTGCCATAGTTAGATATATATATATATATATATATATATATATTTCTCTTGTGACTTATTCCTGTTATGAGTAGAGTGTATGATATTGGTTCATCCTCTTATTCATAAGCATACATAAGTTATCAATACTATGTGCATAGTCATACCTTCCCAGTGGTAAAATTATAAATCGACAATCTGGTAATACTCTAGGTAAAATGCTATAATGTTATAGTTATCTTCATGCATACATAATCATTTTTATTCATTTATACATTCATATATATATTTTTTAGTCACATAAAATGTTAGATAAATATTTAATATTATTCTTGTAGTAATGCTAGATAGTACCAACACACATTTCTAGCTAAATCATTAGGGATGATAACCTAGTTCAATGCTAAGAAGTGTAGGAAATACTTAGGTGGCTACTATATTTGTGACAAGTTAATAGTTACCTTATATTTTTGGCGTCGTTACTAATTTAGTGATTGCACTAAAAATTGTCAACAACAATTCATCATAAAAGTCTCCGCTCGGTCCTATCTCCTTCGTATGTGTACCTGCGAGACCCTTCAGCATCCAACCTATGGAACCCAACTGCATATTATTGATGGTAGATAATGATCAATATAAACACTCAATATAACCAACATTGATACACAATTCAATCACAAAACATAGTTATAGGGTTTGATTCTAACAAGTTCCACCAGTTTTGCTGCTTTCACTTATATTGTAGGTTATTTAATTTTTCATCAAATAAAAGTATCTCAAAGAATTAATTAGAGTGCACTATTGCAAAGAGCTCGTTGAGGCGATCGAAATAGAACTATCACTTGTTATATTTGGAGTTTGGAATCAAAAGATATCAATTCTGTATGGTCACCAACGCAAGAAGGATCTACAAGACACGAAAAGGCAACCCACTGAAGGGGGAGGGCCCACCTAGCATAGGGCTAGGTCGGCCGACCCCACCCCTAGGTTTGTCAACCTATGGTCCCACTAGTCAGCCCCTGCCTTCTTACGTTGGTCCTCGACCACCTTAAGGATTAAATCTACACCGGTAATGAAGTCAGATTGATCCGAGGGCCCTGTACCCCCTAAGGCAGAGGCATCCCAGAAACCCTAATTTATATCTTAGGAGATCGATTGTAGAGGTGCCTATGAAAGGATAACCTCTCATTCTGATCAACACTAGGAGAATTAGGGCTAAACTCTCTAATGTAGTAGATTAGCTATGTTGAGAGTTAGGGAGAGTCGAGCTACGTCTAGGTTCTAGAGAAGTCTTTGGATGTCTGGTATATCTTTGTATCTTACCTTTGCAAAACTTATGCTTTAATATATTATCTTCTCTATTTTCTTATATGCATTACATGTGTCTGATTAGTATAGTTGTTATACTTTGGTATGGGATCTCCGCTCGTATTGAGTGCTCTAGTTATTATATGTAATTAGAGTAGTAATCAATAGCGTAGACACAGTGTCGAGACTATGGGTTACCTGAGTTTACGCGCAATACTATATATAGTTGTGGTAGCCCTAGGGGTGACAGCTCTGTTAGGTCTTTGTAATCCACAACTTAGGATCAGTGTTCGTAGAGCTTGTGGCAGTCTTCCCTCGACTACGCTTTCACACCCCCTTCGAGAGATGAAAAGGTACTGCTGCTCTGAAGTATTATTTCGTGATCACTACATCTACTTATGCTTCAGTTATCATAGAACCAAAGTAATAGAGAAGTATATAGAAACCTTGAACTCTCACGTTGTCCTCTCAATTTAGCTAAATTACTCTTGCATCATGGAATTCTCCTCTATGTCTATGTGTCATTATACATAACTATGATTATTTTTCACTTACCGTACTTTAATCTAGTTGGTATATTAATTAGTAGATATACATGATGGTGATCTTTCAAGTTCTTTAACCATTGCTTCCCTATGAATAAATATGATACTGTGAATACTCCCGGGTAAAAGCTATAACGGTATCTGTGCGCTTACGGAGTTTTCTGTGTGCGTTAATAAATACCAACAATTATGTGTCACGTGTACTTGTGGGACCGTTCTCCATCTCCATCTAGCCTATGGGATCCGATGGCTTGTGTGTCACGTGTACTTGTGGGACCATTGACTTGTGGGACCTGACGGCTCACGTGTCACGTGTATCTGTGGGACCTTTCTCTATATCCATTTGGCCTATAGGACCTGACGGCTGTACCTTTTGCTTCCTCATTAGCTCATTTTCCTGTCCAAAATGAAAATTGTAGTAGTGTGCCTTATATTTTGGGCTACAGGGAGTATATGTTTAGCAAAAAAGCAGCATATACATACCGAATGCATCCAAAGTTGTGATCTAGCTATTTTAAGCTCCTATAAAATTATTTGACATATATAACTATGTTGTTCTAGTTACGGTGCACTCTTTTTCAAAAAGAGTAACAATTTATTGACATTGGTTTCAGATTCCTTATTATACTATACACCGCATAATTAATTTTAGTGTGATTTCAACCTCCTTCCCAAAATTGAGTTTGATCCGTTTCCTTTCTTTCGTGAGATGACATGGTTAGTTATTATTCTTCAGTTCGTCTGAATTTTCAAAGGCGCCGGGATGGCATGTATGCCTCTCAATATTTATTCTAGGGCAAATCATATTTCAATGCAAAATGGTCAATATCATCCTAAAAAGAAGGGTCTGGCAAAAAAATAAAAATAAAGGCATGCATTCTTGTTTGCTAAATACTAGTAACAACAGTTCTCAATGGATCTCGATATTCTTGGCTATATTTCTGGAATAAAACTTTGGAGATATGGTCAGTGGCACATCACAATCCACCCTTGGTTAATTAATATATGCCCCTACACTGGTATATATATATAGCAGACTGTAAAGTCTAACAGTGACATTGCCACTCCTAGAAAACAATTTTGACTCCTTTTTACCAAGACTTTTGAATTTCTTTCTTGCGTGATCTTTCAAGTATATGACTGTCCCTACCAAGCACCAATGGCTCGATTCCTGTCAATCATTCAGGGACAGCAAAAGTACTGATGCAGGTGGGGAAAAGAGATAGGGAATTCCGCCATTAAGTTAGGTCGTTTCTAGGGGTGCACCCTCCCCAAATTTTATATTGTCAACTTGGTACTATTTGAAGTGTCAATAGGCCCAACGCTGAGGGAAAAAGAACTGCCAAAAGGATTACGAGTTGTTTATGCACAGTGGCAGACGACGACGTGGCAGCTAATTTACTGTAAAGTAATGCATAATCAAGCCATTACGCTGACGTACCGAATCTAGCTGAGTGATTCACTAACCTAATTAACTCGCTGGCTTCTAGCGCGTGAGTTTGAGAGATCTTAGTCCAACAATTTTGTGGCTCTCTAGCTTGTTTGTTTTTCTGTTTTACACCAGATGACCATGTTGCGACACGTGGATATATGAAAAATGCTAGAGGAGAATATATGGGTATTCCTCACTAGCTGCTTTAGTGCTTTCGACCTTAGTAGGACATATTAATTCATTGAAACAACAATACAAGATTTGTAAATTACTTTTTTCCTAACAAAGTGCAGACACGCTGCTCATATACATACACTCATCGGTACAAACGGATGCACACACGCACGTAGGCACATACACACTACTTCTAAGAATATATAAAAGACTGAGCCAATAAACCTTAAAATTGACGATATAGCGAGCATCTTGCTAAACTATTGATTAATCAATAAATAGTACTCTTTCTGTTCTAAATTATATATTTTTTAAACTTTTCACTTTTACTATATATTTATATAGTGTATATTTAAAACATATCAAATTCTACGTATCTAGAAAAGTTCAAAATGTCTTATAATTTGGAATGTAGGGATACACTAATAGTATGATAAACAAAAGAAAACATAACAAACCCACTAATGATATCATTTCATGAAATTGCCCCATTTCTTATGTACTCCCTCCCTCGGAATGCAATTCTCGCTAGTTTTGGCTAAATTTATATAAAAGAGTACTAACATTTATGATATAAAATAAGTGACATTAGATTAGTTATAGAATATATTTCTATAACAGGTTTATTTGGACACATAAATACGAATACTATTTACTGTAAACTTGATCAAACTTGAGATAGATTGATCGGTGCGAATCCTATAATTACATTCTTTTGTGAATGGAGGTAGTATTCTAGAATTTTTCTGGTATTATAACTATTACACTCAAAATTGGCCAAAAGAGGCAAACCAGGGCTGCTTATGGGAAAATGGCTTAGCCATTTTCATAAACGTGCTAAGCCTATATTCGAACTTTTTCAAACTATAAATTAGAATTCAACATTGCATTTCTCTCGTTAGGATGACCAAAATGCATAATACAGAGAAAATTTGGATTCTAAATGAGATAATTATACTTTGGAGAGTATCAGCATGTGGAAACTAAGCTTGTTTTGGCAGTCCAGATCCATTTTAGTTGTATTTTGACATGATTTGTAAGTGATCTCAACCTTCACGGGTAAGAGCCACCCCACCTTGTAAAATATAAAGGATATATGAACCATTGAAGGCATCCATTCTATCAAATCAATTTATCATTTTTTTCTTTTTTTTATTCATGCGCCTTTTATCTATTCCTCTTTGAACTAATCTTATTCAACCCCATATATTGTTCTACAAGGATATTAGCGGTGTTCATGGTCGTTCTTGGTTGGCTTGCCAACCCTAGAACAATACTAGGTGCTCCTCCTTGACAGGCTCCTTCCCTAGAGGAGTTTCTAGGATCTTCGAGATAGAACATCTTTGGAAACTAGCTAGGCCAATTTTCCCTACTTCGTTGTGAATTGATCCAGAGAGAATCAATCCATTTTGCTGTTTTCCCATTCATCCTGGAGTCCATTTTGGTGCACTGTCTTTACTGTTAATTACTGATACCAAACAACAATGCCAGAGAATCTTTTTTTAATTTGAGCACCAAGGACATGTTGATTTCCAAGCGACTATCATGTATACTTACAATCCAGTCAGATAATACTTCGCTTTCAATGCAATGTTATCATATCATTTAAATGTACGAGATTGGAGCAAACTTTGTCTATATATATAGGCAGTGGTTGGAACTACATTCTGGTGCCATCCACCTATATAGCCTTGAATCTAAAAAGCCTGATGCAACAGCCTGCAGAACTGCTTATGCCTACAGTGTACCCAATGAAGGTACATATGTACTAGCTTGCTAGTTAGTTGCTACATATTAAAAAGAAACACACACACACAGAGAGACAAAATAGGAAGGCTGAACTGGAGCTTAAGACTGCAATTTGATCACTACTCCCTCTATCGTGTAATATAGTGCATTCAGAAAATTTTAAGACAAATTAAGAGAGAACATAAAAGACACATGTACCCTTAATGGTGATTAGTTGATAAATAAAAAGTATTTAATGTAAAATTGGTTTTTGTCCTATGAAATGTAATATATTTGAGAATAAATTTTGAATGCTAGAATGAACTATATTACAAGATGGAGGGAGTATATTGTACATCAAAGTACTATTTACAAAGAACATATGTTGGAACTATATTTTTTATGAATTATTATCCAACCAATTTCCCTGCATTCATGTAAGTAGAAATGCTGTCAGACAATTATCTTGATAAGAAAGGTAGCTTTTGAAATTAAATTAGTTTTGTTCTAACAACAAACAATGTGTATGCTTGGATTTTTCTTACTAACCTTATTGTTAACTACTCCCTCCATTCCTAATTGTAAAGTGTTTTGACTTTTCGAAATACATAGTACTTCCTCTGTCTAAAAGAAAGGTTACAATTCTAGTTTTGAATCTAGATACCCACGTGTCCAAATTCAAAGCTAAAATTGCTCTTTTGGGGGGTGTGGGGGCAGAGGGAGGGGGAGAAGGAAGGAGTACTTATGCATTTAGATTTACACGGCATACATAATAAAAAACAACATATTTAGAAAAGTTAAAATAATTTATAATTTAGAACAAAGATAGTACAATTCTAGTTTTGAATCTAGACACGCATTCAAAGCTTAAATTGTTTTTTTTTCAGGAGAGTGGAGCGGGGGAAGTATTTATGCACTTAGATTTACACTTCCTTGTAGAAATGAACGAAGAGAATATGAGTGTAGTAGGGGTTAAACTCCGGCATAGCTTCGGGATAACCGAACCAACTAGCTAGGGTTAGTTCGTCAACCGCACGGAATCGATAGTCCAAAGTCGTCCAAATAAATAAAAAAAATCTCCAATTAGACAAGTCAAGTACTTTTCAGCAAATAAAAAAAGGAAAATTATCAAAGAAAAAAAAGAAATATGTGCAGTTGATTGTACCTGGACGCTTGCAGCAACGCTATTTCCAGTAGGACCTATAGGTATGTACAGTAGTAGGCAGCCATCACGGAGATATAAGAAGCCCAGACCCGGACGCAATGATGCGCAAAAGGTGAATAATGCGCTACGAAAAACAATAGTGCACAGTTGCGTAGCCGTTGTTGACGTTGCGACGCGGATGTGTGTGTAGCCGGCCGGCCGAGCAACCCGGCCGAAATCATTCTCCCCGGTGACACTGACGCTGACACCACACGGTAGCTAGCTGACGCAACGCGGCCGCCTGCATCTGCTGCACCTGATCTGATCTCAGATCATCTCATCTCATTCTGCCCCCCACAAGAAAGCTTATGTTCCCTATTGTTTTGTTTCTCGACTGAGCAATAGGCCTTGTTTAGGCTTGTTTAGGTCGCAAAAATTTTCAAGATTTTTCGTCACATCGAATCTTTAGTCGCATGTATGGAGCATTAAATATAAATAAAAATAAAAACTAACTGCACAGTTTACCTGTAATTTGTGAGATGAATCTTTTGAGTCTAGTTACTCCGTGATTGGACAATGTTTGTCAAATAAAAACGAAATGCTACCGTAGCCGAAAACAAAAATTTTTACGAACTAAACAAGACCTACAGTAGCCATTTCCCAAAAAATTTTGGAACTAAACAATGCCTTAGTTTCTCTAGCTATAGCTACTCTTAGCTAGCTAATTACAGTGTTTATTTCGTCGCCCAAGTATATTACCATATATATACCACCAATCCATCGATACGATTTATACTACTGGAGGCTGCCACCAGCAAGTGTAGACGGCGGAAATTGGTGGCAAAGCTAGTGCGATGGACAAGATGACGATTTCCTTTTGGCCCCTCTTCTCTTTGTTTGGATCCTCTTGTCCCTTTTTGTTTTCTTGTGTTCACATACTAATTACCCCGGCCCAGACAGACGGCCATGCATGTATGCAGTGATATGATGCAGGAGCAGGAGGAGAGGGATGCTTGCACGCAACAGCACAGCACCGTACCGCACAGCACACAAATACTAAAAAGCTAGCGCATCAATCAATATAATTGGTGGGCGCTGCCGCTGCTAATCTAAACCGAATCAGGCAGAGGCAGGCGCTGTGATTGGAACCCTACCACCACTAATTAAAGGTGGGTTAATCGGCTGCTGTGCTAGCTAGGGCTCTAGGACGTAATATAATGACGCGACGACCCACCGAATAATATGTGTGCTTTGCTTTTCGGCCCCGCCACGGCCATCGTGCTAATCCGTCAGCATGTCTGCCGATTAGCAGGGTCATCCAGCTGCTGCCAGGCCCATCATCATATGATTCCATTCCATCGATCGCGCTCACTAGCTCGATCTACTCGCTCTCGTACATTTGTTTCCTTTAATTTTGATCAAGAACATCAAAGCCTGTGTTTAGTTTTGCGCTATTACTTTTGTTTTCTTAATTAAAAGCTATATTTCCATGTGTCCGAATTATTGAAAATTGCTCAATTTTGTTCATTATTTGTGAAATTAAAAGCTACTGTACCTACTACTACTGTATTTCCATATGCTGCTGTGGTGGTGCTGTTTTTTCGGATCATAATAAAAAGCTAGCATTCCACCACCTGCGCAGGATGCAGCTAGCAGCTACTAGCTAGCAGGAAAATCCACGATGCATGGCATGGCAATCGATGCAAGAAAAAAAGGCGCAATTCGTCTTGGTACCCTTGGAAGCTACGCTCACACCGTACCACCGCACTTGCACAGTTGCACTCTTGATGATGAGAGGATGCCTTCTGCTGCCATATATAGCACAAAACTTTGCCTCATGAATCGGAGGCATTGTAGACTTGCAGCTTATGATGCATTCTTTTTTTCTAGTTTGTGTCACAGATGATGCATGGACAGGAGTCAGGAATATGTTCTTGATGCATGCATTATGCACCGCCGCTACAGATCCTGATTCTTTACCTTTATTAGCACCTGAATCATATGTTCTTGATGCAGTGTGGATACCATTTCATTTCTGCAAGTTATCCTAAGTGTAATTCAGAGGCTTATATACAATCTTGAGGATGCATCCTCTGTCCTATAGTGTTTTAGCCCCCACATGAAAAAGCGACTACGACGGTATTAAATCCTGATCATTGTCAAACGGAAAATGATCCTGTTCAGGACCGCTTCAGTAAGTCACTACACTGCCACACGTTCGGGCATTAGCACCGGTCGGGAAGGGCCTGTTGCCCCGGTTCCCGAGCCGGTGCTGCCCTTCCGGGACTAAAGGCCCACCCTTTAGTCCCGGTTCGAGAAACCGGGGCTAAAGCACCCCTTTTAACACCGGTTGGTAACACCAACCGGTGTTAAAGGGTCCTGACAGGGCTGCCACGTTGCAGGACCCTTTAACACCGGTTGGGGTTTCTTTTTCTTTTTTTTTTTTTGGTTCACTTCTTCGGTTCTGTTTATTGTTTATATATAATATATAATATATAATAATAGGTTTTTCAATACATGTTTTGCTGATACAATATTATATTTATATTACACGCATATTAAGCATATATAAATGAAAATTATAGGCTTAGCTTAATAATTAAGCTTTGCCTATAATAAAATGAATAGACCACATCAAAAATTAAATAGATATGTAAAAAGCTTTATATATATATATATAGTTTTATATGTACAAAATTCGTAACACATATATACATAGAGTTTTTTCTCCCAATGTCTACAAACGATACAAATGATCATCGTTGTTTGGAATAAGAGTTTCGTTGCCGTTGAAGTGAAACTCGCCGTTTGGATTGATCACTTGGTCGCGGAGAAATCATGCTATCGTCTCTTGGATAGCTTTGATTCGGTCTTGTTGTAGGACCTTTTCCCTCGGCCATTCCGTCTTTAATTTGAAATAAATAAAAAAGGTATTAGTTATCTAAGTTATTCAATATAATTCAGGAGATAATGAAAAGAGACATGTAACGTACTCTGAGCGTCTCTGTGGGTGTTTGATTGACTTGTGCCATCATGAATTTGCACACGTAATATGCACATAGATTGTTCCCCCTTCTTGTCTTAAACACCACTGTACGATATATATATAAAAATATTCACGACCACGACAATAAGAAGGCTAAAAGTTAGCGAAATTTTGTTAGCTAGTAGAACTTACTTGTGGATGTATTATGTTAAGCGGCGCTTTACATCCACTGAGATGTTCACGGTCAATGAATCTTTCCCAAACCCTATACACAGCCATTGTATATTGTGAACTAATAATTACAGAGTCATATTATGATATTTTTGTAGCTGAGATCGACATTACGTACCTTTGAATAATGTTTACCATTTGTTGATAATTTTCTTGTGGTTTTCTCATTGAGTCAAAGATTATCAACCGGTTCTTGGGAATTTCAATGACCATGAGTATCCAGTGAAAGCTGTTTACACACATATATATATATAGTCAGTCCTATAATGTAAAATAAAATATGCATGCACTTAATAACTATATAACTTACTCGAAGTTGAAGGAGAAGAGTATTTTTTGTTTTTCTTTTTGGTTCACAAAGAACCTCATAAGATTGGTGCAGACTTCTGTCTCATGATCTGCTGTCCACATTGCCTGCGGAGCCTTGAAAACAATATAAGGGTCAACGAACCCAATACTATTGTCATTTCTCATTCTGAGCTCTCTCATTTGGTGCCTGCATATATACATACAAATCCTAAGTGTGTAAGGATTATATACATGTAATTAAAGAAGTTCGAAGTATAATAAAAAGAAAAAAATACTTACAGACAAAAGCAGCTGACAAGAGATTTGTCAAGAGCGTCGAGGTGGCATAATTGGTGCAATTCTTCGAACTGCACGTATATGAGGTCATCTCCACGGAAGTAGTGATGTTGTCTAATACGAACAGAAATCCAATTATCTCCCCTTTTAGACGCCTCAATGCACCATTTGTTTATTGCAAACATTTGTGTGCCGAGCTCGTGTAAACGCTTAGGATCGAATAAACTCCTGCCCGGTTCATATCTTGCCCTCCATTGATCAACTAGCTCGGCTTTTTCAAATGTTTGGCGGCAATTTCTTCCATATTTAAACCGCTCTGTCCAAAGTAACGCTCAAGCGAGTCTAGCTCAGACAACGCTAAGGATTTCTTTGGCATCAAGTCTTCATTTGAGCCGTATTGATTTGGCACAATCAAAGGGGGCACCGGTTTTGATACTTTTCCGAGCTGTGGGACCCCCTTTCCTACTCTCTTCTTAGTAGGCTGTGAAGACTTGACCAGAGACCGCTCATAGTCCGAAAGTGCTGGCTTTTTCTGAGCTTCGCGTTGCTTCTTTTGATGGTCCGCCACCTTCTGCCTCAGTTCCGATGGCTTCACATAAAAGTACGGCTTTTCTGGGTTAAGCCGTTTTTTCCTTTCCTCCTTTATTTTATCAAAAAATTGTTGGACCTCAGCTTTAGATGTAGCAATTACCTCCTCTTCACTCTTTTCGTAAGGTAAATTTTCTGTCGTCTTAGCTCTCTTTGCTGAGGCAGCCTTCTTTGGAGGTGGGACCGATGACTTCGGTCCTTCTTGGGCGGACCGCTTCTTACTACCTCGCTTTGGAGGCGAGGGGACCGACCGTGCACTCTTTGGAGAGGGCGGTGCAGGCGGTGGAGGGGGTGGGGCCGATCTTTTTGGCGTTGGAGAACGCGGTGGAGGAGTTGGAGAACGCGGTGGAGGAGTTGGAGACCTCGGTGGAGGAGGTGGAGACCGTGGTGGAGGCGGTGCCGGGGTCGGTGTGGCCGCCGCAGGTGTTGGAGGAGATCCAGCATTGTCACCGCCCGTAGCACTATGATGCGCTGGGGAGAGAACTGGACTTAGGTTGGAGGAGTCCCTGCAAAGAAAAGAATTACAAGTTTTGTGAGTAAACTTTTTTTAAATTTCAATACATAATAAATAATATAAGAAGTAAAATCACACACAAACCTATGCTGAGAAATAATTATGAAGCGCTTGCGCCAACAAATAAATGTCTTCTCAGCTTCACCTAAGGTCTTCTCTCCGTCTCCCCCTTCTATGTCTAGTGGCACATTGCCACAACCTTTCTCAACCCTATCAACCAAGACGCTAGCATATCCACCAAGTACTGGTCGATTATGGATTCTTGGAGTGCCCGTTCGGTCGATAGGGTTGACAACAGCGATAGCCACCTTTTTGGTGGCATTCCCATCTGGTACATGCAGCTCACAGGTAGTAAAAGCCTCTGTGACATCATCCACAGGGAAGTGTAGCTTCGTGTCATCCTGAATGGTTGGTACTTCCGTGGATGCGCAGCTGCTTTTCAACTGGCCTGGGGGGCTAACATTGACCTCAGGCTGTGATGTACCTTGCCCTTTCGTCATTTGACTAAGTGCTGCTTGCACTTGCCTTTGAATCTCTGCCTGCATCCATTCTTCGCGAGCTTTCTCGCGCTCTTGTGACTGCAGAACAAAAGCTTCCAGGCGGCGGATCCGCTCTGCCTCCTCATCCTTCTTTCTCTGGCGGCTTCTGTAGGTATCTTGATCGGCTTGGAATGATTGCAGCCACGGAACTGCCCCATAGCCTCTCGTACGCCCACCGTGCTCAGGATTTTCAAGCGCACAGGTGAGTTCATCCTTCTCCCTGTTAGGCCTGAACTCACCAGACTGAACCGCCTCTCGTGCACGGACTAGTCTCTCTGCTGCTCTAGAGATTTCTTGGCCCCAAACTAGCGCCCCGGTGTCTGGGTCCACGCTTCCCCCATGACCGTAGAACCAATGCTTGGAGCGCTCGCTCCAATTCTTTGCTATTGTCTCGGGTGTGACCCCCCTAGCAAGCATCTCCGTTCCATTCGGTCCCACTTGGGAACAACACTCTTATAACCACCTGATCCCATATGATGGTGGTATGCCTTTTTACTGGCATTCTCTTTGTTTCTATTGGCTCGTTCCTCGCCCTCTTCTGATGTTTTGTACTGCACAAAGTCATCCCAGAAGGCCCTCAGCTTTACATATTGCTTGAGGTTGAAATCTGGAGTCTCGTTTTTCTTGACATATTTATTGTACAAAGACTTCTTCCAATTCTGGAAGAGTACTGCCATCTTCTTCATAGTCCAGTCATAAATTCGCACCTTCAACTCTTCATCGTTGGTGTCGAAGGTGAAAACGTCTGTGACGGCTTTCCAAACTAACTCCTTGTCACGATCAGAGACAAAACTGATCTCAGGAGCACCTCGCTTCTCTCTCCATTCACGACAACTGATCGGTATTTGATCTCTTACAAGATATCCATAGTGACTAACATATTTATTTGCATGCTCACCAAGTGGTCTGCCTGTAGCTATCTCAAACTTAGAGATTACATAGCGGCCCTCCAACGGCTTCTTTGGCCCTCGTGGAGGTACGCTTCTCCCCGTAGAGGTCGATCCAGAAGGCTACACGTACATATAGAAACAAAAATACTAAATTAATAACCAAGTAAGTCTAAAACCTAATGTAAGAGATGCATTAATTATATATGTTTACATTTACATACCTCGCTAGTATTTTCTTCTTGTTGCACGACAAGTTGTTGCTCAGGCGCATTGCCCTCTTGTTGCTCAGGGGCATTGCCCTCTTGTTGCTCAGTCGGATTGCCTTGCATGATCTCGTTGTAATCAATAAAGTACTGACTACCGTCGTCGATCATATTTTGAATGGCACCTTCCATATAATCAGGATCATCATGAGGACGGTCAGCCATTTCTATGTCTGCAACCATACATATATATATATTCTATATAAGATAAGAAATACACTAATACTACTACAAATGAAAGTGTTGGAGTGCTCTAAAAATAATACTAGGATCTTTTAAGCCAAGTAATACATTAATAAGAAATACACTACAATTCATAATACACTACAATTCAAAACACTACAATTCATAATATACTAGAATAACATACTAAAAAGTCTTTTAAGCCAAGTAATATACTAGAATAATATACTAAAATATAATACTAAAAAATAATACTATAATAATAGTATAAACTAATAGTATATGTTTTAAGCCAAGTAATACACTTGCACATAGAATAATGTATTAAAAAATTCATACTACTACAAATTGATACAAGAATAATATAAGTGCATATATATACATAATAAGAAATACACTAGAATAATATAAGTGCTAGAGTGCTCCAAACTAAAAAGTAATACTAAAAAAATAATACGGACAATAACACTAGAATAATATACTAGCACACAATATATTTCATAACAATTCAAAACACTAGCACAAAATATATTTCATAACAATTCAAAACACTACAATTCATAATATACTAGAATAACATACTACAAAGTCTTTTAAGCCAAGTAATATACTAGAATAATATACTAAAATATAATACTAAAAAATAATACTAAAATAATAGTATAAACTAATAGTATATGTTTTAAGCCAAGTAATACACACTTGCACATAGAATAATGTACTAAAAAATTAATACTACTACAAAATGATACAAGAATAATATAAGTGCATATATATACATAATAATACAAAATAATAGTATATAAACTGTTCGGTATGAAATATAAGTGCATATATAATGATACAAAATAATAGTACATAATTAAGTGCATATAAAATAATAGTATATATACATAATGATATAAAATATATTAATAATATAAAATAATGATACAAGAACAAAATGATACAAGAATAATAGTATATATATATATATGCATACATACACATATATATATATATATCTTATATATATATATATATGATATATATATATATATATATATATATATATATATATGTGTGTGTATGTATATGTATATATATATATATAAATTGTTGGTATTCATATATATCTATACAATTCATATATACAATTTTAGTCTATACATATAAACTGTTTTGACATTCATCCAAATATATATATATATATACACACGAGCGATCGATACATGAAGAAATATACGTAGATCTGTGGAGAGCCGCTGCAGCAACGCTGGAGATGAACGGCGGCGCTGGGGAGACAAACGGGCGGCGCTGTAGATGGCGGCGGCGGCGCTGGAGACGAACGGCGGCGCTGGGGAGACGAACGGGCGGCGCTGGACGATGGCGGCGCGGAGATCTCTGCTCGACGAAGACGAAGACGAAGGGAACTGTCCAGATCCAGGGCGCCGGCGGCTTATATAGGGGCGGACCCTTTAGCACCGGTTCCAGCCACGGACCGGTGCTAAAGGGTCCAGCACGTGCTAGGGCGGGCTCCTGAAAATTTCAGGACCCTTTAGCACCGGTTCCCACTATGGGCCGGTGCTAAAGGCCCATTTTTTAGTTTAGGGTTTTCAATTGTTTTATATATACAGTTTATATTATAAATTGTATAGTAAATTAAATATTTTGCATAATGTTTTTAAAACTGTGACATATATTGTAATTTGTTTTAATGTACACATGAAAATTTTTAAACTTAAATATCTTATTGTATTTTTATAATTTGCAATGATTTTGTAAGAAATGTTTAGTATTTTGTTAATGCAAAAATATATTATTCCAATAAATTTACAAAAACTATATCCAATGAACTGGAAATTTATTTTCACATCATATTGACGTAAAACTTTTTATTTTTGTTATTTATTACTAGGAATGCTAGTTGGGTATAATTTTCATCAAATAAAAAATCATATAAAAATATATATCTTGATGAACACACCCTTTGACCGAACCCTAGATTGTCCCAAATGGAAAAGTCATGAATACAAAGTTTGCTACACTCATCAAGTTCTACATGTTGTCTAATGGTCAACTTTTCATTTGGAAAAGTTTGAACCACTAAATTTTCAATTTTCATAGAACTCATAGCCACGCAGCGGTTTCGGAACCCTAGATGGTCTCGAATGGAAAAGTCATGAATACCAATATTGTTCCACTCATCAAAATCTACATTTCATATATAGACCATTTTTGCATTTGACAAAGTTTTGGGAAGGTGTAGTTGAAAATCCACAATTGACACATATAGTTTCATATAGTTTGTGTGAGATTCAAGAATTGGTGGGTATTGTTAACTTAGACTTTCTCAAATGGAAAAGTTGTGTATATAAAAAGTTTAGATCTTGAAGATATCTAACAACTTGGTATTCAAAATATTTTCATTTGAAGTAATTTAGTTTGTCATTTGACCAAGTTTGACCAAAACCCGTCTTGGATTTTATAGAAATGTAATTAGGATTGGCTCAAAATTATCCAAATGGAAAAATGGACAATATATAAAATATAGATCTTGATGATCTCTAACAACTTTGTATTCAAACTTTTTTCATTTCAAGTCATCAAATGGGTTATTTGACCAAGTTTGACCAAAGTCAAAGCATTGGTTTTTACAAACACACCCTTTGACCGAACCATAGATTGTCCCAAATGGAAAAGTCATGAATACAAAGTTTGCTACACTCATCAAGTTATACATTTTGTCTAATGGTCAACTTTTCATTTGGAAAAGTTTGAACCACTGAATTTTGAATTTTCATAGAACTCATAGCCACGCAGCGGTTTCGGAACCCTAGATGGTCTCGAATGGAAAAGTCATGAATACCAATATTGTTCCACTCATCAAAATCTACATTTCATATATAGACCATTTTTGCATTTGACAAAGTTTTGGGAAGGTGTAGTTGAAAATCCACAATTGACACATATAGTTTCATATAGTTTGTGTGACATTCAAGAATTGGTGGGTATTGTTAACTTAGACTTTCTCAAATGGAAAAGTTGTGTATATAAAAAGTTTAGATCTTGAAGATATCTAACAACTTGGTATTCAAAATATTTTCATTTGAAGTAATTTAGTTTGTCATTTGACCAAGTTTGACCAAGTTTGACCAAAACCCGTCTTGGATTTTATAGAAATGTAATTAGGATTGGCTCAAAATTATCCAAATGGAAAAATGGACAATATATAAAATATAGATCTTGATGATCTCTAACAACTTTGTATTCAAACTTTTTTCATTTTAAGTCATCAAATGGGTTATTTGACCAAGTTTGACCAAAGTCAAAGCATTGGTTTTTACAAACACACCCTTTGACCGAACCCTAGATTGTCCCAAATGGAAAAGTCATGAATACAAAGTTTGCTACACTCATCAAGTTCTACATTTTGTCTAATGGTCAACATTTCATTTGGAAAAGTTTGAACCACTAAATTTTGAATTTTCATAGAACTCATAGCCACGCAGCGGTTTCGGAACCCTAGATGGTCTCGAATGGAAATGTCATGAATACCAATATTGTTCCACTCATCAAAATCTACATTTCATATATAGACCATTTTTGCATTTGACAAAGTTTTGGGAAGGTGTAGTTGAAAATCCACAATTGACACATATAGTCATGACAAATTTTGCATTTGATGATCTCTAACAATTGGAAAAGTCATGAATACAAAGTTTGTTACACACATCAAAATTCACAATTCTCAAATATAGTTTCATACAAAGTCAAGCCGACACAACAGTGAACTTCTTCTTGACGTATGACCCTTGGTTATGATCCTGCCGTAACCATGGAGTATCCTCATTGTTTAACAGAATGCTTGGGTCTTTGTTGACTATGAAGGGCGGAATTCGATCATCCCTTTCGTAATCGCCTGACATGTCTGACTTGTCCTCAATTCCGACAATGTTTCTTTTCCCAGAAAGGACAATGTGGCGCTTTGGCTCATTGATGATTGAGTGGTCATCATTTTTTCCTCTCTTTGGTTTCGTAGACATATCTTTGACATAGAACACCTGACTCACGTCTGCAGCAAGGACGAATGGTTCGTCTTTGAACCCACTATTGTTAAGGTCCACGGTTGTCATCCCATACTCCTTGTCGACTGTTACCCCACCTCCGGTCATCTTCACCCATTGGCACTGGAACAAAGGAACTTTAAAATTAGCTGCATAGACTAGTTCCCATATGTCTTCTATGCGTCCATAATATGTTTGTCTGTTCCCATTTGGATCCGTGGCATCCACGCGTACACCACTATTTTGGTTGCTGCTCCTTTTATCTTGGCCAACTGTGTAAAATGTGTTACCATTTATCTCGTACCCTTTGTATGTGAGGACATGCCATGATGGTTGCCTGGCCAACAAATAAAGCTGCTCATCAATGTTTTCATCACCTTGACATTTTTTGCGCAACCAATCGCCAAAAGTTTCCATGTGCTGACGCATTATCCAAGCTTCATTCTTCCCGGGCCACTGGGACCGTAGGAAATCTTTGTGTACCTCAACATATGGTTCCACCAATGAGGAGTTCTGGAGAACTGTGTAGTGTGCTTTATTGAAGTAATCGTTTCCCGTACCAATATATGTTTTCTTCCCAAGTGTTCCCTTTCCGCTGAGTCTGCCCTCGTGTCGAGATTCAGGAATGCCAATTGGGTCAAGGTCTGGAATAAAGTCAACACAGAACTCTATGACCTCCTCTGTTCCGTAGCCCTTGGCAATGCTTCCTTCTGGCCGGGAACGACTATGGACATATTTCTTTAGGACACCCATGAATCTCTCGAAGGGGAACATGTTGTGTAGGAACACAGGACCGAGAATACGAATCTCTTTGACCAGATGAACTAGGAGGTGTGTCATGATATCGAAGAAGGATGGAGGGAACACCAACTCAAAGCTGACGAGACATTGAACGACATCATTCTGCAGAGTAGCTAGTTGCTCTGGATTGATTGCCTTCTGAGAAATTGCATTGAGGAATGCACATAGCTTTACGGTGGCTAGATGTACGTGTGGAGGTAGAATTCCTCTTAAAACGACCGGCAGCAATTGCGTCATTAGAACGTGACAGTCATGGGACTTCAAGTTCAGGAATTTCTTCTCTGGCACATTAATTATTCCCTTGATATTGGAGGAGAATCCAGATGGGACCTTGATGCTGCTAAGACATTCAAACATGCTTTCCTTCTCTTCTTTGCTCAGAGTGTAGCTAGCAGGGCTTAAGTAATGACGTCCATCATCTGTCTTTTCTGGATGCAGGTTGTCTCGTTCTTTCATGCGCTGCAAGTCTTGTCGTGCTTCAAGTGAATCCTTAGACTTCCCGTAGACACCCATGAATCCGAGCAAGTTCACACAAAGATTCTTTGTCAGGTGCATCACGTCGATCGCGTTGCGGACCTCTAGGACATTCCAGTAAGGTAGCTCCCAAAATATGGATTTCTTCTTCCACATGGGTACGTGTCCCTTAGCATCCTTGGGAATAGGTTCGCTGCCTCGTCCCTTTCCAAATACTACTTTTATATCCTTGACCATTTCGAGTACATCATCCCCGGTTCGATTGAGAGGTTTGGTCCGGTGGTCTGCCTTGCCTTTAAAATGCTTGCCTTTCTTTCGTACTGGGTGGTTCACAGGAAGAAACCGACGGTGGCCAAGGTACACGACCTTTCGACATTTTTCCAAAAATACACAGTCAAGGTCTTCATAACAATGTGTGCATGCACTATATCCCTTGTTTGACTGGCCTGAAAGATTACTCAGAGCTGGCCAATCATTGATTGTTACAAACAGCAATGCTCGCAGGTCAAAGTGCTCTTGTTTGTACTCATCCCACACGCGACTCCTGTTTGCTT
>NC_012878.2:41532149-41540818 GCF_000003195.3 Sorghum bicolor
CTTTTGCCGAGCGATTTGAGGCCCGCTAGCTCCCCGGCCGCGCTCGCCGTAGTAGCCCGCCGCCGGCGGCCGTGGCGCGGCAGCTCGGGCACGTCCCGGGTCATTCCGAGGCCGGGGATGCATTCCCCTCGCCCTCCTCTCTCTTTGGGAGTTTTCGGTTTGGAAAACCGAGCCCCGTAGCGCCTAAGCGAGTTTCTCCGGCGACCTCCTCGCCGCGGCAATGGCGGCGCCGCCGCCGTCCCCTCCCCCTCCGGCGGCCGGCCCCCTCCTCTCCCTCTCTTTCCCAGGATCTAATCCTGGCCGTCCATTTCTAATCGAACGGCCAGAGACGCCCGATACCCCTTCGGGGGAAAGTATGCTTAAGAGTACTACTGTTTCTGTAGTTTGCCACTTTTTATTTTCAGGGTTAGGTTTAATTAATTAATTGATAGGAAATCACCGAAAAGTCGTAACTTGGTCGTTTTAGCTCCGATTTTCGTGATCTTCGTATCTATGTGATCGTAGCGAAATGTAGGTTCTGTTTTTAAATATTTTATTTCATTTTTGATCTGTTGGTGTACTGTTCTAATTAAATGATTGTTTGCTTGTATGAATGAACCTGGATGCGTGTTGTTGTGTGGTACCGATCGAGCGCAGACGGTGACGTGTCCGTGGGTGATCCATTTTACTTCGAGGAGCAGCAGGACCAGCAGCAGTTCCCCTTCACCGAAGGCAAGTATAACATGGGTTTTCCTTGTACACCTATTCACTCAATTAATTACGCATCTGCATGTGTCTAATTTTGATAACCCTAAGGACATCCTAGCTACCTGACTAAATATTTATGACACCTATGGGTTGAATGCATGAGGGTAGCTTTGCTAGTGCTTTGATTAATTGAGACTTTACTATCACTCTGACTTTAATGAATATGATGAAAAATGTTGGAAAAAAGGTCTGTGGTGCAATTGACTTCGGTCAAGTTGACCTAGACCCTCCGTAAGGACTTCTCTATAAGCGACCATCCGGGACATACAGTGCAACCGTGATGGTTATATGGCTCTAACTTTAGCTCAGTAGTAGGATCTCATCTAGCTGGTTAGAGGTTACCCGAAAGGACGCAAGAGGGGTTTGCCACTTTGGGTATAGAACTGCTTCTGTTCCTATGTGTATAGCCCTGATGGAAATGTGCCACAGGAAAGGGGGTCCTCTATATCTGCTTGCCGAGAAAACCTCGCGGCCCTAACTGGTTAGACGTGGCCTATGGAGGTTTCATAGTGTTCCTTGCCGGCTCACCTTGGCAGTGTTAGTGGGTCTTGCAAACCCCGGGCATATGGGTAACACGACTTACGGGAAAAGTGCACACCTCTGCGCAGAGTTTGATCAAACTGGTATACTAACCATGCTCTCGGACATGAGCGGCCTTAGACCCTTACGGAATAGTTGGGTGTGGATGGTTATGGGAAATAACTTATGAAAATCTAACGCATTGATCGTGATGATTAATGTGGTTTAACTGTGATGGTGATGGTGTTAGCCGTGAAGGTTAACGGTGTTATTATCATGTACTCATTTGGGCTAATCGGGAGCTTAAGCATAATTGATAATTAAATAGGATTAAAATATTGACCAATTAAAATGCTAACTGCAGTAGCCAGTGTCTGACCTTTTTGAGCCGCATAAAATCATATGTTATGCTTGCGGAGTACGAGATGTACTCACGCTTGTCTTTATATTTCTTTTTGGACAAAATCCCGGATGGGTAACAGATGACAGCTACTACGAGGAATTCCCTGAGGACTTCTAGGTTGGCGATCCCCCAGTCGGTCGTCCCTGTGTTGGAGCTATCATATCATAGCTAGTTATGAGTTATAATTTCCGTTTGTCGCAGACTTTGATATATTTGTGTTGTAATAACGTTATGTAAGCCACTTGTGATGATACATTTCTAATTTGTTGACTTGTGTGCGCGACTATTCCGGGGGCGCACATGAGATTATTGTACTCAAATTTATCCTTAAATTTGGGTGTGACAAATTGGTATCAAAGCAAGGCTGACTGTAGGACGCAAACCTAGGTAGAAACAGTCGGTTTTAGGGTTTTTATTTTCGCTTTATTTATTTCACTGCTTACTTTACTTTCTTGTTATTTTATTAAAATTATATATTCTTACCCACTGTTCTATTTATGTAAACATATTGATTCTAATTCTTAAAATAAAATTTATAGATGCCTCGTCGCAGCGCAGCCGCGTACCGTGCCCTCTTCATCGCCGCCCGTGCTCCGCCAGTTGCACCAGCACCAGCCCCAGTACCTGCACCTGTACCAGCACCAGCACCTGTACCTGAGCCCGAGGTCGTCGCCTCTGGTGGCGGCGAGGAGGAGGAGCCTATGGACACGGAGTCTCCTACGCCTACACCTTCAGCGCCTACTCCAGTGGCGGTACCGATCCCGCAAGCCGCCGCTCCAGTTCCACCTGCACCACCTGCGCCTGCACCCCACGCGTCGACGGGTTCAGCGCCGACGCCTCAGTACCCACAGGTGGTCCGAAGATGGGATGGACCTCCAGGAACAAGTTCATGGAGGCTAACGAGGACGCTCACTACCACACTCTGCTCACGGGTGTGTTGGCGAGCTACTACCCAGAGTTTGCTGCCACCGTCTGCTACCTTTGCTCGGAGCACAAGCACCCGTTAGAGAACACCTACTGGAAGGCCGAGGTGATCATTACAGCTCGGAACAACGTCGACAACTCGGATGAGGTGGAGTCCATCCACGAGAGCAGGGTTAGACGTGCTTCCGCCTACGAGAGCATGGAGAATGCAGCTCAGGCCGCGTACTTTCGCTACCATGGCCGCCGTTTTGAGGTCATGCAGGAGGATAGGTACCGGTTCCTTCCCCGCAACGACCCAGATGGCAGGACATGGCATGTCCTGGCACCTCCTGCCAGTGACCCTACCCTGGATACAACTGTGAGACACGTTAGTGCCATTTAGGAGATGAATGTGCCACTGAGGCAGGAACTGCGTGTTGCACAGCAGGCGGGGAAGCGCCTCCAGTGTCAGGTGGATGAGCTGCGTGGTCAGCTTGGACAGCCATCTATCTACAAGAAGAAGCCCCGCAAGTTCGTTCTGCAGGATAGAGCTCCTTAGATTTCCCAGTACCTTCTAGTTACACGCTAGCACGAGTAATTCAGTAATGTGTGGCATGTGAACTTTAGTGTGTTGCTGATTGTGTTGATGAACAATTATGATTTGAAGTTTTGTTTGATTGTGGGAATATGTGGGCCTGTCCGCATGTTTTTAAACCTTAATCTTAGAAGTAAATGTTGTTTGAATTCGAGGTTGGGTTACTTATCTTGTCTCAGTCATGCTGTTTCTGGAGCAGTCTGTGATGTTTATTCTGTATCTCATTATCGGTTCAGTCAAAAATTACGAAATTTTTATGGTGAAAACTAGACTGGTATATCTTTCATCTCCAACTGGAATCACCTCATTATCTGTTCAGGACTATGAGATATGTCCGTTTTAATCTGCTGTACCTGCGCAGACTGAGAACCAGAGTAGAACCTGATAAACCACAATTTTGATTATGTTACTGATGGAATCAGTAAATGTGGTCTGAATAAAGTTTGTAGAGAATTTCTTAACCTTTCCAACGATGTATACCATGTTCCTATTGGATCTACAGATTCTGAGATAAGCACAGATTACTGACCTGCTGAGTTTAAAACTTGTCCAGAAAACTGCTAGTCTTGTTTTTATTCATTATAAGCGATGAATAATTATTTTAGAAGATCACTAAAAGCCGTGAATCTTTGTTGGAAGCAGATGGACGCCGAAGGAGCAGCCGCTGGTCGTGGACGTGGCCGTGGCCGTGGTCGTGGCCGTGGACGTGGTGTACCTGAGAACCCACCACCACCACCGCCGCCGATGACTATTGAGCAGCTCATGGGTATGCAAGCTAATCTGATGCAAGCCATGATGAACCGTATGAACAATGAGCCGGTAGCAGCACCACCGCCGGTTCAAGTCCGTGACAAGCGTGGGGAGTTCTTGAAAGGACGTCCCCCGGTGTTCACCCATGCCTCTGATCCACTGGAGGCAGACGACTGGTTAAAAGCAGTCGAGAAGTAGCTGAACATAGCCCAATGCAGCGACCTGGAGAAAGTGCTGTACGCATCAGGCCAGCTGCAAGGACCTGCACAGGAGTGGTGAGAGTCCTATCAATATGGATGCCCGAACAATGCTCCGCCAGTCACCTGGAAGGAGTTTACGGAAGAGTTCAGGTCCCATCATATTCCGGAGGGCCTGATAGAACTGAAAGCGGAAGAGTTCCGGTCTCTCAAGCAGGGATCGATGTCAGCCAGTGAGTATCGTGACAAGTTTGCTCAACTGTCATGATATGCTCCATATGAGGTGGCCAGGGACTCTGACAAGCAGCGTCTCTTTCTGAAGGGATTGTATGATGGACTGCAGCTGCAACTGATGAGCAACACCTATCCTTGTTTCCAAGAATTGGTGAACCGCGCTATTATCATCGACAACAAGCGCAAGGAGATGGATGCAAAGAAGAGAAAGCTCCAGGGGCAGCCGTCGGGCAGCAACACTCGCCCACGTGCGTACCCTCAGCAGGGATTCCCTCAGCGCAGTCAAGGACCGCCGAATCAGTGGAACCGTGGTCAGTTTCCACAGCATCCTCAGTACCACCAGCAGTATAGCCACCAGAACCAACAACGCCCCTAGCAGCAGTATGGCAACCAGAATCAGCAACGCCCCCAGCAACAGGTCAGCAACCAAGCACCACGCCAGGGAGTGCCCAACAATGCTCCTGGCAAGAGTGCAGCACCCAGCGGCAATCCCAATGCCTGCTACCGCTGCAGAGAGGTGGGACATTATGCCTACCAGTGCCCCAAGAAGCAGAATCCACCAGCCCAGCAAAACCAGAACAACAACCAGAGGCCTGCTCGACCTCCGTTCTCTGGGAAAGTGAACCATGTGTCCACTGACACAGCTCAGGAAGCACCTGAGGTTATGATGGGTACGTTCAACATCAACTCCATCCCCGCTACAGTACTGTTCGATTCTGGTGCTTCACATTCTTTTATCTCCCAAGCTTTTGTTAGAGTGCATAGCATCCCACTTTGTGCACTGAAAAATTCCATGCTAGTAAATTCACCGGAAGGCACCATGCCAGCTAATTACTGGAGCCCCTCCACTAGTATATCCTTAAGGGGGGTAGATTTCAAGGTGAAACCTATTGTGCTAAGAACCATGGGAATTGACCTCATACTTGGAATGGATTGGATGAAGCAGCATGGGGCAGTAATTCAGTGTCAGGAAAAGTCTGTGGTGGTGACATCACCAGGTGGGGATAGAATAAGTGTGGATGTGGAAGTGCAGCCTCAGCCAACTGCTACAGTGAATCAGTTGAGTGGTGGTAATCAAGAAGACCAGGTGGTGGACGAGTTCCCGATGTGTTCCCGGACGAATTGCCAGGTATGCCACCAGACTGAGACATTGAATTTCTTATTGAGCTTTTACCTGGAACTGCACCCATAGCAAAAAGACCATATAGAATGGGGGTAAATGAATTAGAGGAACTTAAGAAATAGCTTAAGGAATTGCAAGAAAAAGGGTTTATTTGTCCTAGCTCTTCACCACGGGGTGCACCAGTAATCTTTGTTGATAAGAAAGATGGCACTAGGAGGATGTGTGTGGATTATCGGTCATTAAATGAAGTCACTATTAAAAACAAGTACCCACTGCCTAGAATAGATGACTTATTTGACCAACTGAAGGGAGCATGTGTGTTCTCCAAAATTGACCTCCAATCTGGCTATCACCAGTTGAAAATCCGTGCAACTGACATACCTAAGACAGCTTTTACCACAAGGTATGGCTTGTATGAGTATACAGTCATGTCATTTGGGCTGACCAATGCACCTGCATACTTCATGTATATGATGAACAAGGTGTTCATGGAGTATTTGGATAAGTTCGTGGTAGTATTCATTGATGATATATTAATCTTCTCCAAAACCAAAGAAGAACATGCTGAACACTTGAGACTGGTCTTACAAAAGCTTAGAGAGAATAAATTGTATGCCAAGAAAAGCAAGTGTGAGATTTGGTTGAATGAGGTCTCATTTTTGGGACATGTGGTCTCCAACGGTGGAATAGCCGTAGACCCTAGCAAAGTGCAAGATGTGCTGAATTGGAAACCTCCAACCAATGCTAGTGAGATCCGTAGCTTTTTGGGACTAGCTGGTTATTATAGGAGATTTATTGAAGGCTTCTCCAAGTTAGCAAAGCCCATGACAGCCCTACTAGAGAAGAGTGCCAAATTTATTTGGTCACATAAGTGCCAAAAAAATTTTGAGGAGCTAAAGAAAAGGTTGACCACAGCCCCAGTGTTGACCTTACCAGATCTGAGCAAAACCTTCTCTATTTATTGCGATGCATCTCGCCTAGGTCTTGGATGTGTGCTTATGCAAGAAGGAAGAGTAGTGGCCTATGCATCCAGGCAGTTGAGAAAACATGAGCTGAACTATCCTACTCATGATTTGGAGCTAGCTGCCGTGGTTCATGCTCTAAAAATTTGGAGGCATTATCTAATTGGACACAAGTGTGATATTTATACGGATCACAAAAGTTTGAAATATATTTTCACACAGTCAGATCTGAACCTAAGGCAACGCCGCTGGCTAGAATTAATAAAGGATTATGACCTGGAAGTGCATTACCATCCCGGGAAGGCAAACGTTGTTGCCGATGCACTTAGCCGAAAGAGCTATGCCAATGGGCTGCAATTGACCTTCATTCCCACAGAGTTGCTAGTTGAAATAGAGCATCTCAATTTGGGTTTAGTGAACAACACTGTTGAATTGGAGTTGGAGCCCACCCTAGAGCAAGAAATCCGCAAAGGTCAGTTAGAGGATGAGAAATTAAAAGAAATTTCAGAGAATGTAGTGCTTGGAAAAGCACCGGGTTTCAGGTTAGATAAAAATGGTACACTATGGTTTGGGAAGAGAATATGTGTGCCCGAAGTAAAATCCATCCGAGATGCGATCCTACGGGAAGCACATGACTCTGCATACTCAATTCACCCCGGAAGCACCAAGATGTATCTAGATCTTAAAGAAAAATACTGGTGGTATGGATTAAAGAGAGATGTAGCAGAGTATGTAGCGTTATGTGATACTTGTCAGAGGGTGAAAGCCGAGCACCAAAGACCTGCAGGGTTGTTGCAACCAATGCAAGTGCCTGAATGGAAATGGGAAGAAGTAGGTATGGATTTCATCACTAGATTGCCCCGCACTCAGCGTGGGTATGATTCAATTTGGGTAATAGTGGATCGACTCACTAAAGTTGCTCACTTTTTGCCCGTTAAGACCAACTATGATGGTGCAAAGTTGGCAAAATTATATATGGATAGAATCGTGAGTCTGCACGGAGTTCGGAAGAAGATCGTGTCTGATCGGGGTACACAGTTCACATCTCAGTTTTGGCATAAAGTACATGAATCATTGGGAACAAAGTTGAACTTTAGTTCCCGCGTATCATCCCCAAACCGATGGGCAGACTGAAAGAGTAAATCAGATTTTAGAAGACATGTTGAGAGCATGTGCGTTACAGTATGGTACCAGTTGGGACACTAGTTTACCATATGCTGAATTTTCATATAATAATAGTTACCAGAGAAGTCTCGATATGGCACCGTTTGAAGCATTGTATGGGCGGAAATGTAGAACACCTCTGTTTTGGAATCAAACTGGTGAGAGTCAAGTATTTGGACCTGATGTACTTAGAGATGCAGAGGAAAAAGTGCGGAAAATACGGGACAACTTGAGAGTAGCTCAGTCTCGGCAAAAGAGTTATGCTGATACTAGAAGAAGAGATTTGGCATTCGAGATAGGCGACTATGTGTACTTGAAGGTGTCACCTATGAGAAGTGTCAGGAGGTTTAATATGAAGGGTAAATTGGCACCAAGGTACGTTGGACCGTTCAGAATTCTTAGGAGACGTGGAGAAGTGGCCTATCAGTTAGAGTTGCCTGCGAGTATGTCGGGTATTCACGATGTGTTCCATGTGTCGCAACTGAAGAAATGTTTGCAAGTGCCTAAGGAGCAAATTCCATTGGAGGAACTCATAGTTGAAGGAGATCTAACTTACAAGGAATATCCAATCAAGATCTTAGAAACAGCGGAAAGAGTCACCTGAAGTCGGATTATAAAGATGTGCAAAGTGCAGTGGCACCGATATAAAGAAGAAGAAGCCTGGAAAGAGAAGATGAGCTGAGACAATCTTACCCATATCTCTTTGAGTAAGCACCGTCTCAATCTCGAGGACGAGATTATTTTTAAGAGGGGTAGAATTGTAACACCCAAAAATTTTATTTATTTAAAATAGATGAATTGAATTTAAATGAATTTATTTTGTAAGCATTTTCAATATAGGAAAATAAATAAATTTGGAGAAATTAAAATTTAATATAAGCTTAGAGAAATATTTTTGTTGCATTCATGCTGGAGCATTTCTTTTATGTGATGATTGTTTTAAAAACCAAAACATCTTGCGCAAGAAAATATTTGAAGAAAAGAAAGTCATTTGGAAAATATGTATAAAAAGAAATGGAATTTCTTTCCCCCTTCTCCTTTCGGCCTAGTGGCCCAGCAACCCCCCCCCCCC
>NC_012878.2:41543444-41544846 GCF_000003195.3 Sorghum bicolor
CACAGCGGACTGGGAGGTAGGAGCTGGGTAGAAGGGACCAGACACCGACACGCACCTCAAACGTCACGAGGCGGGGACGGTGGGCGACGACGCAGCTATGGTGGCGGAGCCTCTTCGATCCTCGCACTCGCGTGGAACCTGTAGGAGAAGGAGGAGAAGGACGATTGGTCGAGGGCTAGGGTTTCGCAGTGAAGAGAAGCGGAGGAAAGCAGCAGTGCTAGTGAGCAGGACGAGGGCATACCCGGCGATGTACGGCCGCGGGGGCAGGGTCCGCGGCGAAGAGTTGCGACCGTAGCCACGGCCCGAGGTTTTGCCGGCGAGGTCGTGCGGAGGGGAGGCGGTGGCAGCGGCGGTACCGGTAGCGGTGGCGTTGGTGGGGAATGGTGGCGGAGAGGGCGAGGGGTTTTGGCGTGGGGTTTGGAAATGGTGCGGTACGCGGGAGGGAGAGGAGCAGGGCAGCAGGGGGCAAGGAAGAAAAGGGGAAGAACCGAAGAAGAGGACGGAAGCGTGAGGTTTGAGGACCCACATGTCGGTCACACGGACTGTGTTGCTGCAGCCTGCTGCGTGGTCGGGGAGTTTTCTTTCCGCCGACCGATTGTTCCGGCGCAAGACGCTAGTAGGATGTAGGATCGGTAATTTGGTATAGATGCTCAGGGGCCGTTTTGTCAAAAAAATTATAAATTTTTTTAAATTTTTTTGTCATATCGAATCTTATAGCACATACATAAAACATTAGATATAGATAAAAATAACTAATTACACGGTTTGTCTGTAATTTACGAGATAAATCTTTTAAACCTAGTTAGTCTATGATTATACAACAGTTATTGAATACAAACGAAAGTGTTATAGTAACCATTTTACAAAAAAAAATTACAACTAAACAGGGCCTCAGTCGTCTCCAATTGGTCTAACTTAGAACTAGCTAAATCAATTATTCATCTTACTTAGGACTAACTAAATCATTTATTTTACTTATTGAATAGTAAAAAAAGCTAACATGGAGTCTAGAGATAGTTGATGCCTGTCTCTCTTCCACGTTTGCTAGATTAGAGCTAGTGTTAGCTTATATTGTTGGAGATACCATAAGATATACGTGTTGTTGTGAGGTGCTAAAAGTCCTTATATCTTTTTTTAAACATCCCATTTAGGTGCAACTATAGCATAACATCTTATGCAATCAGTAACTTAGACAACATCATTGTTAACAGGCTAAATATGGATGCCGAGAAATCAAATATACCAAGGGATAACCCTTCTAGCTAGAAACAAACCATATCATGTCGGATGTCGCTGATGATTTCTTTGGTGGCAATGGTGGTGATGAAGAAGATGGAGATGATAACAATAAGCATAATTATTTAGAGCCCACAATGTTACTTATGAAGGGTATAGAGGCCAT
>NC_012878.2:41544946-41553170 GCF_000003195.3 Sorghum bicolor
ACGGCCGGGCCCGCCTGTCAGCTTCTCCTTCCCCAACCGCCCCCGCTTCCCTCTCCCTCTCTCTGCTGGAACGGCCTAAGCCGAAAACCGCGCCCCCGCTCCCCGACGACTCCTCTCCTCTCCCCCGCACTCGGATAGAAGTGGGCAGAGCGCGCGCCAGAGCACCTTCCCCTCCCCATTTCCCCCTCCTCGCCTCTGCCCTCATCCGGGAGCTCGCAGTAAACCGCCGCCGCAACCCTCCACGCAAAGCTCGTCGTCCCGGGCCATCCTCGCCGTTCTCGCTCCGAATTCGCGCCGTGGTGAGCTTCGTCTCCTTCCCCGCTCCCTCCCCGTCCTTTTGCCGAGCGATTTGAGGCCCGCTAGCTCCCCGGCCGCGCTCGCCTTAGTAGCCCGCCGCCGGCGGCCGTGGCGCGGCAGCTCGGGCGCGTCCCGGGTCATTCCGAGGCCGGGGATGCATTCCCCTCGCCCTCCTCTCTCTCTGGGAGTTTTCGGTTTGGAAAACCGAGCCCCGTAGCGCCTAAGCGAGTTTCTCCGGCGACCTCCTCGCCGCGGCAATGGCGGCGCCGCCGCCGTCCCCTCCCCCTCCGGCGGCAGGCCCCCTCCTCTCCCTCTCTTTCCCAGGATCTAATCCTGGCCGTCCATTTCTAATCGGACGGCCAGAGACGCCCGATACCCCTTCTGGGGAAAGTTTGTTTAAGAGTCCCCCTAAAATTATGTTTTTGTCCCGCAGTCCTCGGCCAGAGAAATTCCAGAAATTCTATATTTATTTAAATTCGTTTAAATATGCTTTATTTACAGAAGGCCACTGCAGTGTTTTGGCCATAAAATATTCGTTCTAGCTCCGATTTGACCCGTTCGAATTGCGTTAGGTTCGTAATTAAATTCTCTACATGATAGTACAACTGTTTCTATAGTTTGCCACTTTTTATTTTCAGGGTTAGGTTTAATTAATTAATTGCCTATAGTAAATCGCCGAAAAGTCGTAACTTGGTCGTTTTAGCTTCGATTTTCGTGATCTTCGTATCTATGTGATCGTAGCGAAACGTAGGTTCTGTTTTTAAATATTTTATTTCATTTTTGATCTGTTGGTGTACTGTTCTAATTAAATGATTGTTTGCTTGTATGAATGAACCTGGATGCGTGTTGTTGTGTGGTACCGATCGAGCGCAGACGGTGACGTGTCCGTGGGTGATCCATTTTACTTCGAGGAGCAGCAGGACCAGCAGCAGTTCCCCTTCACCGAAGGCAAGTATAACATGGGTTTTCCTTGTACACCTATTCACTCAATTAATTACGCATCTGCATGTGTCTAATTTTGATAACCCTAAGGACATCCTAGCTACCTGACTAAATATTTATGACACCTATGGGTAGAATGCATGAGGGTAGCTTTGCTAGTGCTTTAATTAATTGAGACTTTACTATCACTCTGACTTTAATGAATATGATGAAAAATGTTGGGAAAAAGGGTTGTAGTGCAATTGACTTCGGTCAAGTTGACCTAGACCCTCCGTAAGGACTTCTCTGTAAGCGACCATCCGGGACATACAGTGCAACCGTGATGGTTATATGGCTCTAACTTTAGCTCAGTAGTAGGATCTCATCTAGCTAGTTAGAGGTTACCCGAAAGGACGCAAGAGGGGCTTGCCACTTTGGGTATAGAACTGCTTCTGTTCCTATGTGTATAGCCGTGATGGAAATGTCCATAGGAAATGGGGGTCCTCTATATCTGCCTGCCGAGAAAACCTCGCGGCCCTAACTGGTTAGACGTGGCCTATGGAAGGCTTCATAGTGTTCCTTGCCCGCTCACCTTGGCAGTGTTAGTGGGTCTTGCAAACCCCGGGCATATGGGTAACACGACTTACGGGAAAAGTGCACACCTCTGCGTAGAGTTTGATCAAACTGGTATACTAGCCGTGCTCTCGGACATGAGCGGCCTTGGACCCTTACGGAATAGTTGGGTGTGGATGGTTATGGGAAATAACTTATGAAAATCTGACGCATTAATCGTGATGATTAATGTGGTTTAACCGTGATGGTGATGGTGTTAGCCGTGAAGGTTAACGGTGTTATTATCATATACTCATTTGGGCTAATCGGGAGCTTAAGCATAATTGATGATTAAATAGGATTAAAACATTGACCAATTAAAATGCTAGCCAGTGTCTGACCTTTTTGAGCCGCATAAAATCCTATGTTATGCTTGCGGAGTACGAGATGTACTCACGCTTGTCTTTATATTTCTTTTTGGACAAAATCCCGGTCGGTCGTCCCTGTGTTGGAGCTATCATATCATAGCTAGTTATGAGTTATAATTTTCGTTTGTCGCAGACTTTGATATATTTGTGTTGTAATAACGTTATGTAAGCCACTTGTTATGATACATTTGTAATTTGTCGACTTGTGTGCGCGACTATTCCTGGGCGCACATGAGATTATTGTACTCAAATTTATCCTTAAATTTGGGTGTGACACTATGTTTATATTTTTGTATTTACACTGACTTATTTAGTATAAATGTTTGGACATTTTACTAAATATGGTAATGTTTATTTGTAATGTTTTTTATGACATTTGTGAAGTATCTTTCTTTTTTTCTTTGTATTTGGCTTCCATAGAAAACATTTGGATTCTGGTGTATTTGTAATTTTTTTGATGTCATTTGTGAAGTATCTTTCTTTTTTTTCTTTGTATTTGGCTTCCATAGAAAACATTTAGATTTTGGTATTTGTATTTGTTTCTGATTATATTCATGGTTCATGTACTTCCTGTGTTTGTAGTAATTCAGCATTCATGGAAAATGGGATCTGAGAGACATTACCTTGAATGATTTGGAAGGCCTTCCTCTTTGGTGAGATCATGGTATCTGTCTCATTCCTTTTTAGCTCCTTGTCCATTTCATTTCTTTTTGTTCATGTCTTAGCTAACAAGTATTCTTTAAAATGTTTCTTAGTGTACAGGCATCTTGATTGGCATTCCCTGTTGTTATCATTTTTCATGAGAAACTATTTCAAATTATAGGTATAGCTGCTGTTTTATTTTGACTGCTATGTACAAGTAATTTTGATCTATGCATGATGTAAATTTGTTGGTGAATTTTTATTGTTTAGTTATTTTTTTGGATTACAATTTCTCTTTGTAATTGTGAGTTTGCATATGCTTTTTGAATTTTTTTTTATACTTTTGGATGTTATTTAGGACTCATTCTTAGATGTGGATCGATGATCTAAAATTCATATGATTTTTGTGTCTCTATTCATTTGATTATGGTTGGACACAAAATTCGGTTGATTTGGCCTCATCCATTAAGCGAATGATAGGATAGGCCAAATCAACCAAATAATAGGTAGATAGATCCTTTCATTAAGAAGAAAGAGATTCTTCCCAATCGTGAAAAAACCCCTGAACCCAATTGAGCTAGAGTCATTTGGCCGGTACAACCAGACCACAAATTCACCACACCGTCAAACCACACAAGTTGGACATATTACAACAAGAGTTACAGCATAGCAAAACACAAGACAAACATATTGTGACAGCAACAACAAAACACATTATTTTCCTTCCTTTCTGCTTCATATTGCTCTATTGTAGTTTCTTCGCAACCAATGCAAATAAGATTGCGAGAACCTCAAGTGGATATATCATAGGTCACTTGGTTCCAACAGTATTCTTTACAACCAAACCGCTCCAAACTGAACATTTACAGAACCAGTATCATCGTACAGGTCCATTGTAGCAGCACAGTTTACAGTTCAAGCACATATAGCATATTAGCGCAACATGCTTGTCACAGTAGAACTAAAACCAAGTTTTTTATCAAAACTATCACTTGATATGCTATATAGCCTACCAATATTAATCCTTTCCCTCAATAGAAAATGCTAAGAATGGCAGGGAGCCTCTTATCCATCACTATATCGTGCTATCTTGCTCACAGTTTGACTTGGACATAAGGACCAAGGACAGCCAATTATCTAAAAGATAAAAGCTGATCTATATATGCTATACAAAACGTTGTTGCATCCATCAGTATGATTGTATATCCAACACAAAGAATCAATGCTACTCCTGTTCTTTGATGTACAATTTGTATTCATTCTCTTCTTTTAGAGCAATAGTTCAACCTGCAAAGGAAACAAGAAATTTTAATTAGAAAATTAGAAACTCAGAAGAAATTAGGCATGAAGCCAACAACACGACCTAACTAAGACATGCATACACCGGTTGCAAATGAATGGAGTTTAACACAATAATTGTTGGCATCAACACTGGTGTGATATTATTTACTTGCCTGAGCTTCTGAAGGATGGCCTCTCAGGTGTCGGCATAGCAGCCTCAAGATCCCACCTCCTAGACCATGTGTCAGTTTCACTGCGTCCACTTGATGCCAGGGTCTCTGTGACATGCCTCGAAGTCACCGGCAACCCCATCTCAGAAGAATAGCTGCTGGAGCACCCACTCCAGCTGCCAGAGAGTGTGGCCAAAGATCTCAGCCACCCGACAGAGCCCCTCACAGTCTCTGGCACCTCCTTACCATCTGTAACTGGCAGCGGCTCCTGTACCTTAGCGCAATCTGAGTCATTGTCGAATCGGCCATTCGAGCCCTGGCTCCAACTTCCAGTGGTGCACCGTGAGGACACTGGCACAACCGCTGCAGTGGCACAATTGCTGGAACATCCTCTCCAGCTGCCAGATAATCTGTCCAGGGAAGAGCGCAGCCACCCATGATCTCCTCCAACAGCCTCTGCTACTGCCTCACCAGGTGGGGTCGGCATTAGCATCTGAGACTCAATGTCGTATTCAACTGAGCAGAAGGTCGGAGCAACTTCAGTCTTGTTAGAGCCAGGAATGGTGATAGAGGCATGGCAGGATGGGCAGCATGACGGTGTGGTGTGGCGTAGCCAGTTGATGATGCATGACTGATGGAACATATGCGAGCACAATGGCAGTATGAGAAGCACATCAGTAGGTAGGAACTCTCTGCACATTGCGCAATCCCTGCTCCCAGGCTTCATTGGCACTGCAGGTAGCGAGAGCAACTCCAATATCAAACGCTCCACCTCTGGAAGATACAGTGCTGATGGCACCAGTGTGTCCATCCCACCCTTTGGCATCTCAGCAGAGACAGGCACGGATGCTACCAGTTCAGACCCCTCCACTGGCCCTTCTGCAGAACGTGCCACAGACGACACAGCTGAGGCAACAGCTGCTGATGCAGCAGACCGCATTCCAGACTCAGAACTGCAGCAAGAGAAGGACGAGCTGGACAAGCGGCCCTGGCGACGGAGACAACCTCGGCGCAGGAGCACGAAGCAAGTAGTCAAGGTGATTGTGGCGATTATGACAATAATAATAATGGCAACACTGGCCCCAGTCGATGAAGACTGTGGGTCTGATTGCGGCAGACTTGGTGAACCTATAAACACCAACGGCGGAGGTGGAGGTGGGAGAACAGGGCCTGGAAGCATATCTGCAAAATTAAAACAAAACAACTGTGCTTAATAAGGCCAAGATATTCTGCTAATTCAATAAACTTAGTAAATGGAGATAACAACAAACATATAATAATTTTTGAAACAAAGCAAACATATAATAATCCAACAACCAATGGAAGATAAAATGTAACCAAGCATGTTCTGGACGCTGGTATTTTGCTGGATCAATCTGCATGTTGCACAAAGAAAGAGCTTGGTCTGGAATTGACATCTCTTTTGATAAGACAGGGACATGTTTCATGCTTCAACTTAGGTCACAGCAAGAAAGGGAAATACAGTTTGGTTCTGGTTCTCAAATTGGATAAGTGAGTGCACCTAGAAACATTGGTCCAATGCTATTCAAAAAGACAGGAACAAAATCTCGGTGGAAATAGCTCTGAAAAACCAACGGTGGGTTAGGCAAGTACTTCTAGTATCTATCAACACCGGTTGAGACGCAAGAGTTTGTATTAGTCTGGGAAGCTATCGGTAGGATCCAGAGATTGAGATTCAAGGTCAAATAAGGCCTTGTTTAGTTCCCTTGCGAAAAGTTTTCGGGCCACTATAGCACTTTCGTTTGTATTTGGCAATTATTGTCCAATTATAGACTAACTAGGCTCAAAAGATTCATCTCGCAAATTATAGGTAAACTATGCAATTAGTTATTTATTTTATCTATATTTAATGCTCCGTGCATGTGCCTCAAGATTTGATGTGATGGAGAATCTTCATTTTTCTTTTTTTGGATTTTGGTGTAAATAAACAAGGCCTAAGCTAGTGATAGACATCTCATGGAGTATATACAACCTGCAGTGCGTATCTAATACAATTCCTGTGGGGACTCTAATAAACTTAGTATCAGCCCAATTTGGTGGCCCAAGGTCAGGACCAGAATGTCATTTTTGGAATTATTGCTTAAAAGGATTTTGACTGCTGAAAATCTAAAAAGAAAATGGCTAGCAAAATAACCCTATATTGCATATTGTGTAACTCTGTGCCGGAGACTTCTACAAACTTGTGCAAAGACCATCCTTAAACAAGACAGGTATGGGATACCTTGCTACACAAGAGCAACCTTTCTGTGCTGCAGAACATCAACCATGGTGGATTAATTTGTAGTTGGTGGTAGAGATGCAGGGCTAAGATTGTTGAGGCTATGAGTAGGCATTTTGATGGCATGGTGATATTCTTCTGGTGGAATATCTGGAATAAGCAATCGGAGGACCTTTCACCACCTCAACAAACAGTCTCTGGAAATTGCGTCCTTGATTAAGGAATCGGTTCATCAATATAGTTTAGTTATGTCAAAGTTTACTCATGCGTTGTTTGATTATCTCCTATAATCGTTGATCGGCCTATTTATCAGAAGAGTGATAGAGCACCCCCAGATTTGTTTCCATGTATGCCATTCTGCCCTCTACACGACCTTGATGCCCAGCTGTGTCTGCACAATGCATGCACCAACTGGTGGTGGCTATCCACGACAACTGCGATGTTCTCCACCTTGCAGTCGCACAGCGCTAATTACTTTATCATTGTCTCACATCACCAATTACCTCATCATTGCAAAAACTGCAGAGCCATGTTTCACTCCAAGCGTGGTCATCCCCAATCCAAGCATTCTATGAAGCTGGTCGGGACTGCCTTCTATGGTTAGGTAATCCACCGTCATGAGCTCTATCCAGATATTTTCTTTCATGGACGCATGATCTCAATGCGTTGTTAATTTACTTAAACCAAGTAGCATCCTACGACCTACACATAGGAACACTTAGGAAGTGTTATGCCATTCTGCATCTGTATAATATGGAAATTATGAAGTGAGACTATTTTCTACATTCCCTCCATCATTAACTTTCCTCTCTGTTTGTTATGTTGTCTTCTAGATGATGCAAGCCCTATAATGCATTGAAGGATGAAAATATCCAATTGGACTGGGGTATCTACTCAATTTCAATCATATAAATAAAAAATAGATAATTCGATTGCAGATTTGGGTCTTAAGGACTCTACACTATCATAAAGAATATCAAGGAATATATTTACTGCTACAGTAACACAGCAATATTTATTGTTCAATATGCTTAGATATCTACTTGGCAGACTCATCAAGCAAAAAGCAAGAGAGATGCATCTGTCGCAGCTATTGCATTCTGTATGATCCTCCAGATTCTTTAATTTATATTTTACGAAGTGTTTCTTATATTAATTAGTATTTTACATATATACTTCGAACTGTAATTTCACATTTAATCTCACAGCAATGCGCAGGGTATATATCATCTAGTTGAATTACACAGGTCTCCGGACATCATTACAAGTTACGATCTTATAAAAGAAGTTTACAGAAAAGAAATGACAGCTGAGAAGGCACTTAGGCTCCTAAGAACAATGGAATTCAAAAGTCTTTCTAAGAATAAATTTATGCTCAGGAAGATTCCCAGAAAAATTGTGGTTTACGAATTCAAGTTTGGGTAAAGGGTGACAAAGTCATCTAAGTTGATCTGCAATATGCCAATACATATACATGTACAACAATACTGAGCGCGAAATTATTGATTTCACAAAAAAAAAATGTTGATCTGCGGGTAAGAATTGGGTGTTCACATCAACAGCTCTAGTTCAACAAATGTGCCCCCCCCCCCCCCCCCCCCAAAAAAAAGAATCTGGCTGTGACAACGTAATTGCAATTGGCGCAACTGATCCAATTGGGTGATCGCGTCCTGCTTCTACCCCGACACCCGGCT